>NC_057713.1:31621445-31657056 GCF_004010195.1 Chiloscyllium plagiosum
CCTGACCTGCTGTGCTGTTCCAGCAATAAAGTTTCAACTTTGATCTCCAGCATCTGCAGACCTCACTTGCACCTGAAAGTTGGCCTTCAGTGACTTATCGACAAGGACACCTGAGTCTCTTTGTATGTTTACACTTTATAACATCTTAGCATTTAAGAATATTCTACACTTCTACCTCACACTGCATTCCATCTGTCAGATTCTTGACCGTTCAATACGACTGTGCAACCTTCCTGAAGTTGCCTTTCTCTCAGCCCTTATTCCCATACAGCTTTGTATCATCTGCAAGTTTGGAAATATTACATTCGGTCCCACCTCCAAATCAACAATACTTATTTTATTTATTTATTGTCAGGTGTACCTAAATACAGTGAAAAGCTTTGTTTACAAGCAGTACAGGCAGATCAACGACAGCAGTATCTGTAAACAATGACATACAGATTGTAGAGTGGGGGGAAAAAACTTGAGACAGACAGGTTACTTTGAATAGGATGTATGCTAGGCAAGATGAACATTGGCATGATCAGCATTATTTGACGTGAGAGAGTCCATTCATCAGTCTAAATTTGTCAGGGAAGAAGCTGTTCCTGGACTTGCTGGTACGTGTTCAAACTTGTGTATTTTCTGCCCTGACGGAAGATCTTGTAGGAGAGCTTTACCAGGGTGCGATGGGGCTTTGATGATGTTGGTAGCTTCCATGGGTGGAAGGTTGGCTTCTGTGATGGTCTGGGCTGTGCCCACAACCCTCTGCAGTTTCTTATGGTCCTGGGTAGAGCAGTTGCCGTACCAGGCCGTTATGCATCTGGTCTGTATGCTTTCAATGGTGCATCTGGAGAAGTTGGCGAGGGTCTTAATGGACATGTCGAATTTCCTGAGCCAGCTGAGGAAGAAGAGGCGTTGTGCCTTCTTGACAATCACATCTACGTGGGAAGTTCAGGACAGGTTGCTGGTTTTCGTCACTCCTGGGAACTTGTCGCTCTCCACCCTCTCAACCTCAGCTCTGTTGATGTGGATGGAGACGTGTACTCCTCCTTTCTTCCTGAAGTCAAAGGTCAGTTCTTTAGTTTTGCTGACATTGATTGAGAGGGTGTTCTCAATGCACCCCCATGTCACCAAGCCCTCTATCTCCTTTCTGTATTTATTGTGAACAGCTGGGGACCAAGCACTGAGCCTTGTGGTACCCCATAAGTCAAAGTCAGCCATCATGACAATGACCCATTCATTCCTACTCTGTTTCTGTCAGCCAATCATTAATCTGTGCCAGGACATTACCTCCCATCTCCCAGATGCTTTAATTTTTGAACTAGTCTCTTTTGCTGGGAGCCTTTATCAAAAGCCTCTTGAAAATCTAAATTTATTACATCCACTGACTCCCCTCTATCAAATACGGGGTAGACCATTTAGGACAGAGATGAGGAGAAACTTCTTCACCCAGAGAGTGGTGGCTGTGTGGAATGCTCTGCCCCAGAGGGCAGTGGAGGCCCAGTCTCTGGATTCATTTAAGAAAGAGATGGATAGAACTCTCAAGGATAGTAGAATCAAGGGTTATGGAGATAAGGCAGGAACAGGATACTGATTAAGGATGATCAGCCATGATCATATTGAAATGGTGGTGCAGGCTCGAAGGGCAGAATGGCCTACTCCTGCACCTATTGTCTATTGTCTATTGCCTTAAGACACATAGTCATGACATCATCACAGTTATAGCATGTGACTTGAGGGTATAGAGTTCTCAGACTCCATTTTAACTGGGTTCACTTGGAGCATGCCACATTGGTGAAAGCGTGCTACTGTTTGTGATTGAAAAGCTCAATATTATCCCAATGGCTCTGGCTCTAACACGTTAATATATCAGGAAATGTGAAAAATAAACTGTTGAATCTTTTAATCCCACATTACCCAGATCTGTTTCTTGTGTTAGGGAGAAAACAAAACGATTGCTACACCAGCTGCAAGTACTATGTTAGACCTATAGCCCACACCATGGTGGCAGTTCAAACATTTCATTGTCGAATGTTTGTGTATTACCAAAGACTGGTCTTTGAATGAAACATCCCATAGTCAAGGAACAGTTGAGCTATCCACATTACTTTATCAACATTTATTTCAGTCAAAATATCAAAAAAACACAGCTGATATTCACCCCAAAGCTGTTGAATTTTTGTAGAAATTTAACTCATTCACTAAGTTCTTCAGAATAGGATATCTATCCTCCTTATCAAGTATGGCCTATATATGTGACTTCAGTCACACTCAAATTAAGTCAACACTTATCTGCCTCCTGAAATGACATAACAAACCAATCAGGGCTGTGCAATAAATCAGACTTATTCAGCATTCTCAGCGTACCTTTGTTTTGAATTGACTACAAATTAGCCTATATTGCAACAGTAACTTTAAAAGAAATTCATTAGATGTGAAGTGACGGACGATGGGAAAACATTGAGGCTGTAAGAGCTGCTCTTTGTTTTGGGTATTTTCAGAGTTGGAGCTGATTTCCTCAAATTCTGCAAACAGTAATTGCTGTTTCAGAAGCTGTTGCATTGTTTCAGAACTTTGAGGGAAAAAAAGTCAAAACAACAGCACTTTAAAAATGAGGAAGAGAGGCAAAAGGCAGTAATCACGTGGGTAGTGATTCAAACAAAGAAAGAAGCCTACACTGCTATCTGACCCACAAGTAACCTGCACAGCTACTGCCTTTGCTGTCTGTTGTCAAGTATCTCTGGACATCAGAGTTCATGCTAAGAAAAATAAACAAGCAGTGAAATTCGCAGCTGACCTTGGCGAAACCTGTGTGGGAGCGGTCACAGCAGGGAGCAGCTAAGTGGCTTTGTAAAGTGTAACCTTACTAGTTTTCTTTAGTAAATCTGCAATAGTGGGTAGAGTGTTTTTAAAAAGTATATGTTGTTATTGAGATCTGTCTCTTGATTAAACATTTACAAAAAGACTACAAAAGTAGAAGTTGCTGGAAAAGCTCAGCAGATCCGGCGGCATCTGTGAAGGAAAATCAGAGTTAATGTTTTAGGTCTGGTGACTCTTCCTCAGAACTCAGGTACGAAGCTAGCCAGGACAATGTTTTTAGAGCTGTAAGACTGTGCTATTTCCTGGCTCTGTAGATTGTTAAGATGCAAAGATGGTCTTTAATAGAGTGATGTGCTTTTCCTGTTGGATGTGGGAGATTAGGGAGATTTTCCATTTTACTGAAGATTGGGTCTGTAGGATGTGTGTTTGGTTGCAAATCCTAATGGATTGCAAGGATCAGTTGGAGCGGCAGTTAGAGGTAATAAGCAATTTACAGGAGCTAGGGAGTGTGATGGATGGCAGTTATAGGAAGGGAGGTACAGTCAGGTAGATGGGATACCTCCAGGAAAGATAGGAGAGGGAGGCAGGTAGTGCAGGAGTCTCCTGTGACTATCCCTATCACAAACAAGTATGCTGTTTTGGAAAATGTAGGGGGTGATGGATTCTCAGAGGAACGCATCACTGACAGCCAGCTTTCCGGAACCGAGACTGGATCTGATGCCACAAGTGATTGATTGTGAGAGGGGACTCTCTAGTTAGAGGCACAGACAGATGATTCTGCAGCCAACATCGAGATATCAGAATGTGTATTGGCTCCCTGGTGCCAGGATCAAGAATATCTTGGAGAATGTGTAGAATATTCTGAAAGGGGAGAGGGACAAACAGGAGGTCATTATACATATTGTATCTAATGACATAGGAAGTTTGAGGAGAGAATATAGGAAGTTAGGCAGGAATTTAAAAAGTACGCCCAAAAGAGTAGTAATATCTGGATTACTCCCAGTGCCACGAGCTAGTGAGGGTACAAATAGGAGAATAGAACAAATGAATGCATGGCTGAGCAGCTGGTGCAGGGGAGAAGGATTCACATTTTTGAGTCATTGGAATGTATTCTGAGGTAGAAATGACCTGTATAAGAAGAACGGATTGCACCTGAATTGGAAGGGGACTAATATACTGGCAAGGAGATTTGCCAGAGCTGCTCAGGAGGATTTAAACTGGTAAGGGAGGGATGAGATGGGACCCAGGAACATGGTGAGGGAAGTGATCAGTCTGAGACAGTTGGGAAAAAGAGTAAGTCCAACAGATGGGGCAGGCTGAAACAACGTAGAGGACGAGGAAGGACTGATAATTTGAACTGCATTTATTTCAATGCAAGAGGCCTAACAGGGGAAGGCAGATGAACTCAGGGCATTGTTAGGAACATTGGACTGGGATATCATAGCAATTACAGAGACGTGACTGAGGGATGGACAGGACTGGCAGCTTGATGTCCCAGGGTCAAAATACTATAAGAATGATCGGAGGGTGAAGGGGTGCAAAAGAGGAGGGGGAATGGCATTTTTGACTAAGGATAACATTACAGCTGTATTTAGGAAGGATATTCCTGGGAATATGTCCAGGAAAGTTATTTGGGTGGAACTGAGAAATAAGAAAAGGATGATCAGCTTATTTGGATTGTACTACAGATCCCCCAATAGTCAGCAGGAAATTGAGAAACAAAATTGTAAGGAGATCTCAGCTGTCTGTAAAAATAATAGGGTGGAAATGGTAGGGGATTTGAAGTTTCTAAACAAAGCAATGAACTGCTATAGTGTTAAAGGCTTGGATGAAGACGAATTTGTTAACTGCATACCAGAAAATGTTCTGATTCAATATGTGGATATACCTACTAGAGACGGTGCAAAATTGACCTACCCTTGGGAAATAAGGCAGGGCAGGTGATTGAGGTGTCAGTGGGAGAGCACTTTGGGGACAGTGACCAGAATTCTATTAGTTTCAAAATAGTGATGGAAAAAGAAAGACTGAATCCAGAAGTTACAGTCCTAAATTGGACAAAGAACAATTTTGACAGTATTAGGCAAGAACTTTCAAAAGCTGATTGGGAGCAGATGTCATAGAATAATTAGAGATGTACAGCATTGAAACAGACCCTTCAGTCCAACCCGTCCATGCAGACCAGATATCCCAAACCAATCTAGTCCCACTGGCCAGCACCCACCCCATATCCTTCCTATTCATATACCCATCCTGGTGTCTTTTAGATGTTGCAATTGTACTAGCCTCCATCACTTCCTCTGGCAATTTGTTCCATACATGTACCACCCTCTGTGTGAAAAAAAGTTGCCCCTTAGGTCTCTTTCATATTTTTCCCCTCTCATCCTAAACCAATGCCCTCTATTTCTGGACACTCCCGCCCCAGGAAAAAATACATTATTTATTTATCATATCCATGCCCCTCATGATTTCATAAACCTCTATAAGGTCACCTCTCAGCCTCTGATGCTCCAGGGAAAACTGCCCCAGCCTATTCAACCTCCCCCTATAGCTCAAATCCTCCAACCCTGGCAACATCCTTGTAAATCTTTTCTGAACCCTTTCAAGTTTCACAATAAGCTTCCGATAGGAAGGAGACCAGAATTGTATGCAATATTCCAAAAGTGGCCAAATCTATGTCCTGTACAGTCACAACATGACTTCCCAACTTCTGTACTCAATATTCTGACCAACAAAGAAAAGCATACCAAACGCCTTCTTCACTATCCTAGCTACCTTCAACTACTTTCAAGAAGCTATGAACCTGGTCTCTTTGTTCAGCAACACTTCCCTAGGACCTTACCATTAAGTGTATAAGTCCTGCTAAGATTTGCTTTCCCAAAATGCAGCACCTTGCATTTACCTGAATTAAACTCCATCTGCCACTTCTCAGCCCATTGGCCCATCTCATCAAGATCCTCTTGTAATCTGAGGTAACCTTTTTCGCTGTTCACTATACCTCCAATTTTGGTGTCATCTGCAAACACACTAACTATACCTCTAATGCTCACAGGTGTTCACAGGTAAAGGGACGATGGGAAAATGGGAAGCCTTCAAAATGACATAACAAGAGTCTAGAAATAGTATATTCCTGTTAGGGTGAAGGCAAGGCTGATACGTGTAGAGAAATTGAGGTTTTGGTCAAGAATAAGGAAGAATATGTTCAGGGTATAGACAGCAGAGATCAAGTGATTCCCTAGAAGAGTATAAAAGCAGTAGGAGAATACTTAAGAGGGAAATCAGGAGGGCAAAAAGGGGACATAAGATAATTTGGCAAATAGGGTTAAGGAGAATGCAAAGGGATTCCACAAATACATTAAGGACATAAGGGTAACTAGGGAGAGAATAGGGCCCCTCAAAGATCAGCAAGGCAACCTATGTGTGGAATCACAGAGATGGCAGAGATACTAAATGAATATTTTGCATCAGTATTTATTGTTGCGAAGGATATAGAAGATATAGAACAAGGGGAAATAAATAGCGACATCTTGAAAAATGTCCAGATTCCAGAGGAGGTGGTGCTGGATGTCTTAAAACACTAATATAAATCCCCAGGACCTAATCAGATGTATCTTCAAAGTCTGGGGGAAGGTAGGGAAGTGATTGCTGGCCCCCTTGTTGAGATATTTGTATCATCGATGTCACATGTGAGGTGCTGGAAGACAGGAGGTTGGCTAATATGGTGCCACTATTTTAGAAATGTGGCAAGGAAAAGCCAGAGAACTATAGACTGGGGAGCCTGACATTGGTGCTAAGAACTTGTTCAGCACCAAGTATTTACATGTATTTGGAAAGGCAAGGACCAATAAACAACATGGCTTTGTGCGCGGGAAATCATATCTCACTAAATTGACTGAATCTTTTGAAGAAGTAACAAAGAGGATTGATGAGAGCAGAGTGGTGATCGTATTCTGTACGGACTTCAGAAAGTTCATCATGGTAGACGGGTTAGCAAGGTTAGATCTCATGGAATACAGGGAGAACTAGCCATTTGGATACAGAACTGGCTCAAAGATAGAAGACAGAAGGTCGTGGTGGAGAGTTACTTTTCAGACTGGAGGCCTGTGCCCAGTGGTGTGCCACAAGGATCAGTGCTGGGTCCATTGCTTTTCATCATTTATAGAAATGATTTGGATGTGAACAGAGAAGGTATGGTTAGGATGTTTGCAGATGACACCAAAATTGGAGGTGTAATGGACAGTGAAGAAGGTTAGCTCAGAGTACAACGGGATCGTGATCAGGTGGGCCAATGGGCCAAGGAGTGGCAGATGGAGTTTAATTTAGTTAAATGTGAGGTGCTGCATTTTGGAAAGGCAAATCAGGGCAGGACTTATACACTTAATGGTCAGGTCTGGGGAAGTGTAGCTGAACAAAGAGACCTTGGAGTGTGGGTTCATAGTTTCTTAAAAGTGGAGTTGCAGGTGGATAGGATAGTGAAGAAGGTGTTTGGTACGTTTGCCGTTATTGGTCAGAGAATTGAATGTAGGAATTGAGAGGTCATGTTGAGGCTGTACAGGACGTTGGTTAGGCCATTATTGGAAGACTGCTTGAAGTTCTGGTCTCCCTGCTATAGGAAGGATGTTTTGAAATTTGAAAAGGTTCAGAAAAGATTTACAAGGATATTGCCAGGATTGGAGGGTTTGAGCTACAGAGAGGGGCTCATTAGACAGGGGCTGTTTTCCCTGGAGGTTCGGAGCCTGAGAGGTGAGCTTAAAGAGGTTTATAAAATCAAGAAGGCAAGGTAGGATAAATAGACATGGTCTTTTTCCCAGGGAAGGGGAGTACAACACTAGAGGGCATAGGTTTAAAGTGGGAGGGGAAAGATTTAAAAGGGCCCTAAGGGGCAACCTTTTCACACAGACTGAATATATGGAATGAACTGCCAGAGGAAGTGGTGGAGATTGGTACAATTACATGGTAGCTGGATGGGTGTATGAAGAAGAAGATTTAGAGGGATATGGGCCAAATGCTGGCAAATGGGACTAGATTTATTTGGAATTTCTGGTCAGCTTGGACGAGGTGGACCGAAGGGTCTGTTTCCAAGCTGTACATGTGAATGACTTTATGACACTACTTTGTAAAATTCTGAGCATAGAGGTGTTATGTAATTAAATTGAAGAAAAAGACAGAAATAAGGAGCTTGATAAAATAAAAAAAACACAAAACTAAAATAACAAAAAGTAAACAATATTCTTAATTGGCAGTTTCAGTAACAGTGATTTTCCATGTGAACTTTTTTTAACAACTACTGCGCATAGGCACTATAGTTAACAACTCGTGCTCCAATATATTTTTTAAATTATTATATTGTGTAACTTAGTTTTATAATAACAGATCATTTATACAAGTCTAAAATCAATAACATGCATCTGTTGGGAGACTGGTGTTTCCTGCTGTTGGCTAAGATTCCTAACATTTTAAAAAATACGTTGTGCTTTAAATTGATACTGGAAAAGCCATACATAAAAACACATTCTTCTAACTTTACCCACAGTTCTTTGACATCATATTGAAATGAGTTGTTGCTGACAAGAAATACCTTGCCAAAGCATTTTATTTTGCACTCTTCAAGACAAGGGCAAGAATGACAAATTTCAAATGATCACAACAATTTATGTCACAGGAAAAAAAGGTACTGATTCATTGGTAGGTTAACTCTGGTTGACCAGATCATTGCCTTGGAGAAAGAAATAGAGAAATTATAGGCTATGCAATCTCCTGGATAATTCAAAGAGGTGCAATAATGGAATGTGCTGTTTTTGATTGCAGAGGATGGGTCCCTGTGAATGTCATATCTTTATGACACATTGAGCAAGCATAAATGAATCCCATCTAAAATTAAACATTTTGTTTACAGCTTTGCAGTTATCTTTCATACTTGGGCCTTTCTAGGTAATCTGAAGCAGATAAGGTACACTTCAAAAGTGGTGTGATATAAAAAGTGTGATTAATTTTACATATAATACGTATGTTTTTGGGTTAGGCACCTTTAAATTTTCTGCGTATTTCAAGTTAATAATTAACTTGTAAATAGTCCAGTAGCCCTGGTAATTTGTTTTAAAATGGTTTTTGAGGTCTGCTTTGAGAATGACTGGGTTTGTGTGAACCACCAATAGATTTTTTGTTTGTCTTAGATTGTTTCGTGATCCAGCAAAGTAAATAATGGGGCCTCAAAGTTTGTTTGGAACCTATTTCAGTTTAAGGAGAACACCCAAAACTTAGAGAGGGAGACACTTGAGTTTGAGTTTGAGTTTGAGTAGTTCTGTGAAGTCCTTGGGATAGGTTAATTGTGCAGACCATTGCGCCTGAGAAAGGAAGGATATATATTGGACTAGTTATCTTAGAGTGAATAGTTACTATCAGTTCCAGACCAGAAGTACTGGAATAAAATCCTGAAGAAGTTACTTAAAGCTTAGAAATACCTGCAGTTTCAACCTAAAAGTTGAAGCCACTTTTGACGTTAACCTACTATTACATATTGGGACTATGTTGGGAGTATTGTATGAGTGGTGTTTTGAGTACTGTACCAGGAGTATATTTTGGGTACTATACAAAAGCTATTGTTTCTCTTTGAAATCATGAAGTATTTTGAGATTGATTGGATTATACTTTAACCATGTTTTTAAAAGTCTTTGGATTTGTATTCTTGAGTAGGTCATATGGTTTATTCTATTTTATCTTTATTTCTTTTGTCAATAAGTTTCTGTTGCATTGTCAAAGCAAACTCTGCAGCATTACGAGCCTATATTTCAGTGAGAAATCACTTCATTTAACCCAAAACAAGTCAAACTGTGATTTATCAAGCCAGATTTCTATCTAGGACATGTCTTGCCTGCTAATAACATCAGTGGAGATCATAACACTTGATGAATTTGTACAGTAAAACAAATGTCTCAAAAATTTGAATAGTACATCAAACAATCCATTTCACACTGCAACTATGTAGTGAGTGATCGTTTTGTCTGAAGGATGCAGACGTCAGTCTAAAAGGATATTGGGCTGAATCTCACATTTGTATTGGCTAAGTACGAATTGGACTGAGCATTTATTTTGTGGGATTCCTGTTGTGAGGTCCAAGTTCCTAATCAGGATGGTGTGTAGCTTGGAGCAAAACTTGCAAGATACTGATGCTCCCATGCATTGGCTGTACTGTTTTTTATTCATTCGTGAGATGTGTGTGTTGCTGGCTGGCCAGCTTTATTGCCTATTATTACTTGCCTTTGAGAAAGTGAAGGTGAGCTGCCTTCTTGAACTGATGCACTTCACCTGCAGTTAACCCTCAATGCCTTTAACAATTAATTCCATGCTGAAGGGCTTTTACCTGAAACATCGATTTTCCTGCTCCTCGGATGCTGCCTGACCTGCTGTGCTTTTCCAGCACCACACACTCGGCTCTAACCTCCAGCATCTACAATACTGACTTTCAGCTAATTAATTCTATCTCTTAGTGGGAAGGGGTGGTTAAGGACAAATAAAGCATGTTTGGATTTTCGTACCTTTTGTTTTGTATACTTTCTTTGTCTTCTTAATTCCCCTTTTCACTTCAGCCCTGTACTTTCTACTCTTCCGTAAGTTTCCTAAAGTGTAATTGTGAGATTGTCATAAGCTCCACCTTTCTGCATCTCTACCTTATAACCTTCGGGATAACCAAGGAACTCTAGATTTGGCAGAACCATTTATTTTCTTTTTGGGGACATGTCTACACTGTGCCATTTGAACCTGACCTTGGAATGATTGTGACTGATTTGCCATTAATTTAATTTAAGTAGCCAGTCCACATTTGCATGATCATCCCTCGGATTTGTAAAATTTGCCTTCTCCCAATTTAGAACTTTCGCTGACAGCAAAATCAGTGGATGTGAAAATGTGAAGTTACAAAGAAACAACAGAAAGTGCTGGAGCAACTCAACAGCATCATCTGTGGGAAGAGAAAAACAAATTTAATATTTTGAGCCTGATGTGACTTTTCAGTACTGAACTTTTATCCCTGTTTTATTTTACATAAAATGTTAAATCTAAGCGTATCATCATCACTGTTTCCAAAATGGTCACCTACTATGACTTTGTCCACCTACCCAGCTTTACTTCCAAAAGCTAGATCTATTAGTGCCCTTTCTCATTCGATTTGCTACATGCTGGCCAAAAAGAAAGTTCTCTCGAATGCAGTTCAAAAATTTTGTGCCCTTTGTTCCTTTTACTCTGGGTTGATATTTGGGCTATGGAAGACCCCAGCTATTATGGTCCAGATTAGAGTGGTGCAGGAAAATCACAGCAGGTTAGGCAGCATCCGAGGAGCAGGAAAATCAATGGATCGGGCAAAAGCCTTCATCAGGACTCATTCCTGCTCCTCGGATACTGCCTGACCTGCTGTGCTTTTCCAGTACCACTCTAATTTAGACTCTGATTTCCAGCATCTGCAGTCCTCACTTTTGCCCAGCTATTATGGTCCTATTTCAGTACTCATTTGCTTTTTGAGTTCTCTCCCACTATTTGGAGATCTATAGAATTGTGGTTGCCCCTTTTTGTTTCTAAGCTCAGTTTGTATAACCTTATTTGATGCTTCCTCTAGTATATCATCCCTCCTTAACAGTTGTGATTGACTCTTTAGCCAATAATAATTTGACACAACTTTTTTTAATCTCCACGTCTACCATGCCTGAAAACCAATGTCCAGGAATGTCGAGTTGCCATCCTTGCCCCTCTTTAAGCGACATTTCTCTTGTAACAATGATATCATCCTGGCATATGTCCATCTGTTCCCTTAGCTCTATTCACTATTCAGAATGTTTGCATTCTCATTTAAAACGTTTAATACCACCAATTTTTCAGTGCAGTAAATGTTTAACCTTTGCTTCCACTGCAGTCACTTGTTAAATTTCTGCTTCCCATTTCCCGCTCTGAATTTGCCCTCAGGGCCCCACTCCCTTCTAATTTAGTTTAAATCCTCACCAACAGCATGAGCAAATCTCCCTGCGAAGATTTTTATTTTGGTACTATTTAAGTGTCGATTGTATGGCTTGTATAAGTCACATCTTTCCCAGAACTGGTGCCAAAGCTCTAAAAATCTGAGTCACCCTCCAAAACCAGCTTTGCAGCCACATATTCAATCACTTAATTCTCTTTTTATTGACACACATGGAACAGAGCGCCATCTTATATGGGGATATATGTCGATGATTCTATGACTCTATTGCTTTAGGGATCGTTTAGAGGTTTTGCAATCTCCCACCAGCTCTCTGAAATCCACTTTTGGGTCATCATCTCCATTCCTACCTGAATTTATTGATAGCAACATGGACTGTAACCTCTGTCTGATCACCATCCGCTAGAAAAATGTCTTGCAGCTGCTCTAGAACATCTTTTACTCTGGCACCAGGAAAAAAGTATCGCCCTGGAATCACTTCATAGTTACGGATACACTTACTTGATGTTCTGATTCTGGAATCTGCTATCACTATTGTCCTTCCTTCTTTTCCCTCCCCCACCCCTTTTTACAACTGAGTCACCAGATTTGCCACAAATTTGGTGCTGAATGCACTTTTCAGCGGAACCATTACCCTCACCAGTATCCAAAACAGATTACCAATTAGCACGAACAACAGTATTAGGTCTTGTAACCATGGTATCTACCTGGCTAGACCAGTTCATGTTCTTGTCAATCAATTGTGTGAGTTATTTAGTTGTGCACCATTCATGATTGGATAAGGCAAAGCTGCAGAGCTTAGACCTGGTCATTAGAGCTCCATTATGAAATCGCTTATCTCTTTCTCTGTTTATCACTTGCCACTTATGTTGTTTGGCATACATGCCGTCCTGTGTTGGAGTGAAATCAGGTTGAAATGTCACATTTAGCTATGCTCAGTTCTGCTACTGGCATGTCGTCCTGCACTACTCATTGAACTACAGTTGATTCAAAGCCTGATAGTAGTTGTAGAGTGGAGGATTTGGCAGGTTGCAGATTGTGGTAGAGAATGATTCTTTTGACAGTGATGGCGGACAATGCCTTACAGATGCTCAGTCTTGAGTCGCTAGATCTCTTTGAAATGGTAATGCCACATAATATGGTGGAGGATATCTTCAAACTGAAGACATGATATTGTCACTGCACAATGGCTATGTGGTGGTCAATTCTATTGATACACCATGGACAGAGGCATTGGGAGTCAGCAGGTTGGTGGTGATGAGATGTCACATGCTTTCCTTTCTTGTTGGCTCACTCAGCACCCACAAGCAGAAACACAGTCTGGTGACATGTCATTTAGGACCCAGCCAGTTTGGTCAGCAGTGTTGTTGCGGAGCCATTAGCACATCTTATTCCAGATTTTTAAAATTAAATTCATACTTCTACCTCTACCAGGGTAGCAACTTTGTAGTGTTCTCCTGAATTCCTGCTATGATTTCATTGAAAGATTGGCAGAAATCTGCAGAAACAGTATACTGCATTCACATTCTTTGACTAGAAATTCACCTCCTACTGGAGAGCTGCTGTACATATTCCAAGTAATTCTGGCTACAGTAAGAAGGTCAGTGAATGGGTCGAGATTTTAGAACAAAATTGTGTTTTAAAAGCTGCGTGTTGAATATAGATCTACTGGAGTGAGATCTTGAATAAACGAGAAATACCATGACACCATTGGAAGGCTAAAAGGAGATGATGATTATTAAGCAGAACTATGAAAGGAGATTAACAGCCAATGTAAAGGGATTTTCAAAGCTACTTAAAGTAAGACTGAAGACGGCTATTTTGAGAGTGAAGGGATAACGGATAACCATAATAAGTTCTAAAAAGGATATGAATTTCTTTCAACATATATGGAAATTGCAGCTGGGATGGAGCAAGTTGTCATCATTTTAAATGCAGATTTTTTTCCCTTTGTGTCTATCAATCATGTTATTAAGAGAAAATCTACAATAAAGGGAAAGTTTGGATCTTGTGAATCTGCTGGTAGAAAGTAAAAGCATTTAATGACAGTTTGATGTAGACAATGGAGGACACTCTTTGAAGAAGAACGGTCAATTATATAAAATGGAAGAGTGCTAATAATGAAAGCTACTTACCAATTTCAAAGATAAACTTGCTTAAAATAGGGAGCTGTAAACTCATCAACATGCATGAGTTTTATATAGGTCAGTTAAATGGAAATTTTTATATGATTATCACATCAGTGCATATAGAGAATATTTGCACAATAGCCTCATATACTAATCATTTCCATAATAATTTTCTCATAGCTTTGACTTTTAGTTTCTTGTTCAAAATAATCTACTTCTTTCATGTTGGAGCTATCCATGTTTTCCTGGCTTCGATGTAACTGTAGAAGTGGCTGAAAAGGAGTTGTTTATCTCTGTGAATTTGGCTCCCAAGTTTAATTTTGTGATAAAAAAGAAGAAAGATTATCAGTGTGCTTTAAAAAAAGCCCAGCAATAATACAACTACAGAAACTCAATGCTGATTATCTGTGTGGACATGGATAGTTTTATACAGGAATGCACAAATGGGCTTTTGCTCCATTACACATGACCCAGAAAGAAAGAAAGAAAGAAACTGGAGCGGAGAGAGAGATTTTAACCAAACATGGAAAAAAAACGCACAGAAGGTGCTTAAGATAGTTTTAAATAAAGTGGATT
The DNA here is from genome assembly GCF_004010195.1 of Chiloscyllium plagiosum. Classification (NCBI taxonomy): domain Eukaryota; kingdom Metazoa; phylum Chordata; class Chondrichthyes; order Orectolobiformes; family Hemiscylliidae; genus Chiloscyllium; species Chiloscyllium plagiosum. Next base: position 31,635,912 of record NC_057713.1, read on the forward strand.
TCAGTCGTCAATCATACCTGATAACTCATTCACAGCTTCTTACTTACAAATAATCCTATCTTCAGCCAGCTTGTGTTGTTCCTAAGTGAAGAGTATCAATTAATTATTCATTCATTTGTACAAGACTACTAATTGCAATCAAGTGTCCTTAGGAAGTACAGAATAACTGCATAGTAATTTATATTAAATTATGATGTTTCAGCGTTGGCTCTCAAGTCAATCATTCTTCTGTTTTCAATTAGCTATACAGAATCTGTAAATATCAAGAATAAAGTCTGGTAAAACAATTATAGAAGCATGATATCATACAGTGCAGAAGAGGCTCTTTAGCCCATTGAGTTTGTACCACTAAAAATACAGAACTCTCAACACTGGGTTCACTTCTCTACTTTAGGCCCATAACCTTGAATGTTATGCCACTTCAAATGTTCATCCAAGTTATTTTAAAAGGATGTAAGAATACCCGCCTCAAATAATCCTGAAGGCTGTGCATTACAGAACCCCACCAGCCTCTGGATGAAAGAAATCTTTCCTCAAATCCCCTCAAAAGTTCCTTCCTTTCATTTTGAAAGTTGTTATTAACCCTTCAACTCAAGGAAACAGCTGCTTTCTATTCACCCTGCCCATGCCCCTCATAATCTTCTTCACTTCAATCAGATCCCGCCCCCCCAACCTTTTCTGCTCTAAAGAAAACCATCCATGCTAATCCAACTTCTCTTCATAGCTAAAATGCCCTGCCCCAGGCAACATTCTGGTGAATCTCCTCCACACCCCATCCTGTGCAATTATATTCTTCCTAAAAAGTGTAGTGACCAGAACTGTAGAATGTGTTCCAGTTGTGGCCTAACCAAGGTACTGTACAGCTCTAATGTTATCTCCCTATTCTTATGATCTATGCCTCAACTGATAAAGTAATGCGATCCATAGCCTTCTTAACTACCCTGTCCAGCCACCTTCAGGATTCAGTGGACAAACCACCCAAATCCTTCCATTTAACTGAGCTTCCCAGTATCCTGCCATTCATTGAGTCCTCCCCTGATGTGCTACATCTTCCAAATTGCATCATGTCACATTTTTCAGAGTCAAGTTCCACCTAGGACTGAATTGGTCATCTAAAGAATAAAGAACAGTACAGTACAGAAATAGACCCTTCAACCTTCAAAGCGTGAGCCGACACATTTTGCCCTTCCATATTAAAACTGTCTTCACTTTCAGAAACCGTATCCCTCTATTCACTTCATATTTATGCATTCATCCAGGTACTTCTTGAATGCTGCTATTGTATCTGCTTTCACCACCTCATCTGGCAGTGCGTTCTAGGCACCCACCATCCTTTGTGTGAAAACATGCCTCGCATATCTGTTTTAAACTTCCTCCCTCACATCTTGAACCTGTGTGCCCTGGGAATTGACCCCTCCACCCTCAGAAAAAACCTCATATTTCCCATTCTATCCATGCCTTACACAATCTTATAAACTACTATTAGGTTGCCCCTCAACCTCCTGCATTCCAGTGAAAATAAACACAGTCTACCCAAATATTCTTCATAGCTAAAATCCCCCATACCAGGCAACAACCTTTTCTGGACCCTCTCCAAAGCATTCACATCCTTCTGATAGTGTGATGACCAGAGCTGCATGCAATACTCCAAACATGGCCTAACTAAAGTTATAGAGTCATAGAGATGTACAGCATGGAAACAGACCCCTTCAGTCTAACCCGTCCACGCCGACCAGATATCCCAACCCAATCTAGTCCCACCTGCTAGCACCCAGCCCATATCTCTCCAAACCCTTCCTATTCATATTCCCGTCCAAATACCTTTTAAATGTTTCAATTGTACTTCACCACTTCCTCTCGCAGCGTATTCCACCCTTTGTGTGAAAATGTTTCCCCTTAGGTCTCTTTAATATCTTTCCCTTCTCACCTAAACTATGTACTCTAATTCTGGACTCCCCTATCCAAGGGAAAAGACTTTGTCTATTAATCCTATTCATGCCCCTCATGATTTTATAAACCTCTATAAGATCACCCCTCAGCCTCTGACGCTCCAGGGAAAACAGCCCCAGCCTATTCAACCTCTCCCTATAGCTCAAATCCTCCAACTCTGGCAACATCCTTGTAAATCTTTTCTGAACCCTTTCAAGTTTCACAACATCTTTCCAATAGAAAGGAGACCAGAATTGCATGCAATATTCTATGGAGCTGCAGCATAACTTGTCTGTCCTTATACTCAATCCCCGTTCAATGAAGGCAAGCATACCATTGGCCTTCTTTACTACCTTATCTACTTACATTATCACCTTCGGTAATCTGTGGACCTGCCCAGCCAGATCCTTCTGCATATCATTATTCCTAAGGGTTCTGTCATTCACTGTATAATTGCCACCTCTACTTGACCTTCCAAATTCTACCACCTCACATTCCTCCCAGTCCTTACATATGCTTCCATTCTATTTTTGACTGAAGTCATAACAACCATGGTTATCCATACCTTTCCTTCATCCTCACAGGAATGTGCCATTTCTGAATTCTTATCAACTGCTGTTTGGAATACTCCCACATGTCCAATGTGGAATTACCCTTAAACAGCTGACTCCAATTAGCACTCTCTGTCTGACCCATCCGATTATATCTGCCTCACGGTCAATTACCGACCAATAGTTGTGCCATTCATAAAGTTGCTTATTATCCACCCCATATTCTCAACTACATTTATGAATATCACAAACAATAAGACACCCAGCTCTGATCCCTAGTCATTGCACACTGAGCTCCTGCCATACTATAAGTTGGTTTTTCGCTTTTCCAATACAGACTGAATTAGTTAGTGCATTTATTTTAGTGTTGTTATTTTATTTATTTCAGTGCTACTTTAAATGAAAAGCATTATGGTTCCAAAGCTTACCTTTTAAAATTCAGTAGTGGCACTACCTCATTCACCAGCCCAAAGCATTGGTTGTGTATTCAATAAGATGTCCAAAATGTTCTAAAATATACACCAAATCTTGTTATCGCATGTAATTCTATTTTTGATGGGATCAATATTTTTTAATTCTTGAGGACTAGCATTCATTGTCTGTCCCCTAGAAGCCATTGATGGTTTATTTCCTTGAAGTATTATCAGTTATTTACGACTGAGTAGCCTGCTATAGTGTTGAACTGGAGTCGCATATAAAAAAGGTAGGATCCCATTAATAAAGAACATTAGTGAACCAGTTAGGTCTTTGCAATAATCCCATGGTCAGTTTTTCTCCTTGGCACGAATCCATTAATTACTAGATTTATAGAGTTCAGTTTGACAGCTTGTGATTTAGACATGGTTATTGGTTTACCATTCTAATATTTTAACCATTCTACTGTCATATATATCATTTACAACTCAAGTTGTAATCGGATTTCTCATCTATATCTTCTCACGTACGTTCAAATTTTTGGCAAAAAGAAGACAAATATACATAACCACGGTGCACTAGTCACAGCCAAAGTATACTTGCCAAAAAATCTAAAATGTTACATGTGGTACATATTCCGACTATGGCTAAACATTTTCTTTTGTGGTCGAGGATCAAGTTCCAACTGAGCACTTCTTGTTTCGGTAATGCTCAGATATAATCTGAAACAAAATTGGCTCAAGATCAGGTATGAATAAGGTGCACTGCTCTACTCATTTGACCTTTGAAATCCCTATTCTACAAAGCGTATTCTTTTTCCTCAATCTTCAAGGTATTGGAAACAAGGGTCCAGACCACCTCTAGCTTTTACTGATTTTTTTTATTCCACAGCATTTCAAACCAATACTTTGCTCAGTTAATTTTTTGATTTACGACACCCATCACCACGTCTTTACTTGCTGATTTACCTGGACTCCATTTCCACTGCTTTCACGCTTATTATTTCAACTATGGACAATGGCCAGTTCCTTAGGCTGTTCAAAATAAGGCTTTTCATGGAAAGTTGGATCTATATCTAAAGTTCGGTCTAGATATTCAAGTATATCCATATTTGGAGCAGCTGGAAGTGGAATATTTCTAGCTATTGAACTTTAAGCAAATGGCAATGGATATGGAATTAGTTGATCATCGAGAAAAAGCCCTTGGGGAAAAGAAACATTTCTTATTCGTAATTTGCTTCAGTTATTTGGGTCTATTACTTCAGAAAAAAACTTGCCAAAGAAGCTAGTGTTTAACCTATTGTTGCCACTGTCTCTGTGATTGCATTATCACAGAGCAAACTCTTATGGACATCTCATGGATAATGTATGAATAGAAAACTACCACTGCCAACAATTTTGCTCTCCTTCTGCCCTATAATGGATGCTACTCTTGAGCCCTTTATAAAAGTATGAAGCCCACATAGTTTTACTCCAAGTGAACTAATCTGACCAAATATACTTCATGATGCACATAGAAAACTGCCAGTGGTATTCTCCCAATCAGCTACTGTAACTTCAATAGAAACTCCAGGAGATCTTGGAGGGAATTTATACCCGATGTTATTTATCCAGGACTTCTTTCAGTCTTCTACTAATATCTTGTTGGATTATCAGTTGATCTTGTTTTAGAGGTTCCAGCTGATTGTGTTTTCAAGTACTGATTTCCACAATCCCCAGCACATATTTAGCCTCAAGTACTTAATGAACCTGATCAATTGTTTGAAGGTGTAGACGTTCATCTGCCCCAGGCTCTTCCTTGTCTACCAATTGAAGTTTGAGCAAAGATACATAAGAAGGCTTTTAAGTTGTGTTCTTTCTTTATAACTACTACCTGGCCTGCTGTCTTTTATTTTGGTCCTGATTGCTCTCTGATCCATTCTGACTGTCTCTGAGTGCACTTGGGTATCCTACTCGATCTCTGACAAACTTTAAACGTTTGCTGTCCAACAGTCTCAAATATCCTTTTCATTTGTCCTTTCCATCAAAGTGAAACGATGCTTCAGATTAGACCTTTTGGAAAGAATTACTCTTTTCAGAGAATTGTATTATTATTCATATCAGGGTGAATGCGACACAAGATCAATAGTGCAATAAGCTTCTCATATTCTCAGTTGCAAAGGCCAACGGTCTTCATTATGTATAATTGGTCAGGCCCAGGATGAAGGGGTACATCAGAGCTCACTAAACAGGATTCAAGGCTCTCGGAGACTGCTGTGCTGAAATTGAGGTTGAGCCCCTGTGCTTCTGTGGAAGGCAGGGCCTCTCTGCCTGGGTTGGGATCAGGCCTCAGTATTAGAATTGGAAAGGATGGAACCAGGAGCCCACGCAAGGAACAACACAGGAACGATTGTTTCTGTCCCTGGCTCTGTCCACATGCTATCATATATGCAGTCAGTCTGAACTAAGAAATATTCCCATACTTGGTGTCATATGCTTGGGGTATTGAAATTAATTTACATTAAATTAAATAATCATGGGTGTACCCTTGTCTGAAAAAGTGAGGGGAGTGGAAGAACTGGGGAACTCCCATGGATAGTTTCCAATCCTTAGCCATATGGTATAGATAAAAACATACCAATGATAAACCAGGCATTTATATACTTGCTGACATTAGGTTCTGGGCAGGCGATGGAAGCCGAGAGTCTGATGGAGGCAACATAAGGCAGGATCCTAACTGTTCAAGGACCTCACTTTCACTCAACAGACCATTGTCTTCATTTGTTTTCTAGATTTGTAGACCATTGTGAAAGCAAATCTACAATCTTACCGATATGAACTCAACAACTGCAAAAAAAACTTCTTCTTTTAATAGTCTCAATTCTTCAGCCTATTTAATACAAAACCTCACTGCCCCTGTAACTGCACTTCTGACTGTCTGTTCTGAGGAATAGTCACTGGACCCTATTCCCCTTCTCAGATGCTGCCAAACCTGCTGAGCTTTTCCAGCAACTTCTGTTTTTGCTTCCAATTGTATGCTTTTGTGAGTCCACCATCATTAGAGAACCTTCAGACAAGGCACTTTAATCTGGCATTCTTAAATGTTTTCTTGCTAACTCCCTCACAGATTCAAAAACTTTGAAATAATGTTAAATATCATTTTTGAGCACAAAATCTGGGCTGACATTTCAATGCAATACTGAAAGAGTTCCTCAAAATGTCAATAATATTAAACTCAGGCTCTATCTACCCTCTCAGTATGAAAATAAATATCAGATGGTACTACTTTGGAGGGGAGCTAGAAAATTCTCCCATTTCCTGGATAAAGTCAATCAACATCACTCAAATAATAAAACACAAGCAGTGATCACTGTAGTTGACAGGACTTAATTGTATACACATTAACTGCAGTGTTCTCTAAATTACAAAGTGAATACACTTCCAAAGTACAGTAGGAGATACGGACAGATAACCAATAAAGAAGGTTTTAAGAAGTGTACAAAGGCAGAAAGGGAGATGGAAAGATGTAAAGAGGAAACTTCAGTGTTTAGGACCTTAACAACAGAAGACAGAGTCACAAATGGTGGAGTAATTGCACTTTGAAACGCTGAGAAGTACAGATATCTCAGGGGGTTGTACAACTCATGATAATGGTTGCAGAAACAATGGGCCAAGGTCATGGAGGAATTTGAAAAAAAGAAGAAAAAAAAATCAAAATCAAGGTGATCCTTAATAAGGTCAGAAGACAAGGTGAGAAATGTTGGTAAAAGTTATGGTGTAGAAGGAGCATTTTGGATGACATCATTTTTATTTAGGATGGAATGTGAACATTTATGACAGCATGGACGTGTGCTCAGAACTTCACTTCTGCTCCAAAATCGCATGATTTCTTAGGTTGCGATCATTCGTACTGAACTAACAATAGTAATCCAAAGGGACTTGAGACCCAGTGATGAATAGGTATAGAAAATAACCAAATAGACTAAGAGAATACTAGTCCTTTTATGTAAACACTAAAATACAAGGAGGGAGAATTCATGCTTCAGATCTACAAAGCCCTTTTAGACCACCTAATGTAATGTAAGCAGTTCTTGGCATTACATAGAGTCATAGTGTCATACAGAATGGAAAGAGACTCTTTGCTCCAACCCGTCCATGCCGAGCAGATAACCTAAACTGATCTAGTCCCACTTGCCAGCAATTGGGTCATGTCTCTCTAAACTATTCCTATTCATGTCTTTTAAATGTTGAAATTCTACTAGCCTCTACCACTTTCTTTGACAGCTCATTCTATATACACACCACCTTTTGCATGAAAAAGTTGCCCCTCAGATCCCTTTTAAATCTTTCCTCTCTCACCTTAAACATATGCCCTCGAGTTTTGGACTTCACTACTTGGGAAAAAGACCTTGTCTATTTATCCTATTCATGCCCCTCATGATTTTATAAATCTCTATAAGGCCACCCCTCAGCTTCCGACACTTCAGGAAAAATAATGCCCAGCCTATTCAGCCTCCCCCATTAGCTCAAGCCCTCTAATCCCTGCAACATCCTTGTAAATCTTTCCTGAATCCTTTCGGACTCCACTTTCAAGGAACTATGCACGTGCACCCCTAGGTCTCTGTTCAGTAACACTCCCCAGTGCCCTATGATTAACTGTATAAGTCCTCCCTTACCAAAATGCAATACCTCACATTTATCTAAACTAAACTCCATCTGCTACTCCTCTTTGAATAGACATGTTAACTTTGGTGACAGTGCAATGTAGATTTTCTAAAATGGTGGTTTCTAAGAGTTAGCTTTCAGGATAGAATTCCCATACTAAGGTGGTCTTCTTTAGAATTTAAAAGTTTAGGGGGTAAGTTGATCTAAATTTTAAATATTTGGAGGGTAAAGTAAAAAGACAACTATGGAAAATATTTGTATTGCTTGGGAAATCTAGGGCCCAGAGATATAATCTACAATCCATTCATGCTTGAAATTAAGGAACACTTTTACAAACAAAGAGTGGTAATACTTTGTGCTGTCTTTATGGAAACATAGAAAATCAGAGCAGGAGTAGGCCACTCAGCCCTTTTGGGCCTACTCCACCATTCAGTATGATAACGGATGATCATCCAACTCAGTACTCTATTCTTGCTTTCTCCTTATGCTCTTTGTTCCTTTTAGTGCTAAGAAACACATTTAATTCCTCTTGAAAACATGCAATGTTTTTGCAGAGACACCCACAGGCTCACCCTCTCTAGGTGGAGAAATTTCTCCACCTCTCAGTCTTAAATGGCCTAACCTGTATTCTTAAATTTTAACCCTTGATTTTTAACTTCCCAGTCATCAGAAACATCCTTCCTGCATTTACTCTATCAATTTCTGTTAGAACTGTATAGATTCTATGAGAAACCCTCCCCCCACCTAAATTCTAGTGATTATAATCTGAACTGATCCAATCTGTCTTCAGACATCAATCTTGCTATCCCAGGAATCAGTTTGGTAAACCTTTGTGCACTCCCTTCATAGCCAGGAAAAACTGTGTCAGATAAGGAGACCAAAACTGCATACAATACTCCAGGTGTGGTCTCACCAAGGCTCTGTACAATTGAGCAAGACATCACTGCTCCTGTATTCGAATCCTCTCACGATGAAGGCCAACATACCATTTACCTTCCTCTCTGCCTACCTCACCTACATGCTTACTTTCAGTGACAGGTGTATGAAGACACTCAGGTCTCGTTACACTGTCCCTTTTCCCAATCTATCACTATTCAGATAATAATTTGTCTTTGTGTTTTTGCTACCAAAGTGAATAAACTCACATTTATCCACAATATATCCCATCTGCCATGCATTTGCCTACTCACTAAACTTATTCAAAGCCCACTGAATCATTTCTGCTTCCTCACAATTCACATTCCCGCCCAGCTTTGTGTCATTTGCAAACTTGGAGATATTACATTTAGTTCCCTCATCTATATCATTAACACATGTTGTGAATAGCTGTGCCCAAACACTGACCTATGCAGCAAACCACTAGTGACTGGCTGCCATTTGGGAAAAAAATCTGTTTATTCCTACTCTTTGCTTCATGTCTGCCAACCAGTTCTCTATCCATGTCAGTACACAATCCCTAATCCCATGTGTTTTAATTTTATATGCTAATCTCTTAAATGGAACCTTACCAAAAACATTCTGAATGTTCAAGTAAACATCTACTTGTTGTCTCTCATCAACTCAACTGGTTACATCCTTGAATAATTCCAATAGATTTGTCAATCGCGATTCCCATTTTGAAAATCCATGTTGACTCTGTCCAATCTTGTCACTATTTTCCAAGTGCTTTGCTATTAAACCTTAATGAACTGTAGCATTTCCCCCACTATTAATGTCATGCCAACCGGTCTCTAATACTCTGGACTTCCTTTTTTATGTAGAGAAGTTACATTATCTGCCCTCTAATCCATAGAAACTGTTCCAGACTCTATAGCATCTTGGAAGGTGACCACTCATGCATCCATTATTTCTAGAGCCATTTCCTTGGGATGTAGATTATTGGGCCCTGAAGATTTAACTTTAAGTTTATATTCAATGCCATCAATTTTCCCAACACCATTTCCTGACTCATGTTGATTTACTTCAATTCCTCCCTTTCACTAGATGTTTTGGGGAATTAATTTCATCCTACTTTGTGAAGACAGAATCAAACTATATAATTAATTGGTTTGTCATCCCATTATAACTTTTCTTGTTTTGACTATAAGTTTTGCAACTGGCAATTGATACCAGATCTATTATGAATTTAAGTAGTGAAATTGAGGGATTTTTGTTTAACAAGGATACTAAGGAAAATGGGGCAGATACGCTGAAGTCATAATGATTCACCATGACTTCAGTGAATGGCTGAGCAGGTTAAGGATATGAATGATGAGCTCTTGTCCCTATCTTCCTGACCTCATTTTCATTCAAGTATATGACCATACCAATTAGGTGCAAGAGTTGGCCATTTTGCCCCTCAAGCCTGCTTCTCCATTCAATCAGACAATGACTTATATCATTATTCTATATTCTTACATATCCCATTAAGTTTTCAACTCCTTGAATATCTAGAATCCTCTACCTCTGCCTCAAAAATATTCAATATCTTTGCTTCCACATTGAAGAAGGATGTTCAACACTTATTCATGAGAAAAAGAAAATCCCCTCAACTTTGTCATAAATGGTTGAACTTTCTTTTAAAACAATAACCTCTATTTCCATACTGTCTCTCAAGAAGGAACATTTTTTCTGCATCTATCCTCTTAAAACCCTCAGGATTGTAAATGCTTCAATTGATCACCTCTTAGTCTGCTAAACTCCAACAGATACAAGCCTAGCCTGTCCAATCTTTCCTCATAAAACAATTGCCTTTCTGGGGATTTGTCTTGTAAACCTTCACTTCACTACTTTTGACACATTTATGTTCTTCCTTAATTAAAGAGGCCAATATTGCACATGGCACTTCAGTGTCATGAATGTCTGTATACCTGAAACTTTATTTAAGTATTCAATTTTTCTTCCAAGAAATAATGTCATTAAATTATCTTTTCAAATCATTCCAGCCAAAATTGACTATTTCATATTTTCCTTTATTATACTTCATTTGTCAGGTCCTTGCCCACCCATTGAACTTATCCATATCCTTTTGTCTCCTCCTAATGTCTTCCTCACAATTTACTTTGCTTCCCGTCACCAGCTAGTTTAGTAGTCATACGTTTAGCCCCTTCATTGAAGTTATTTACTTTAATCTAATCTAAATCTAATCTAATCTAAATCTAAATCTAATGTCTTCCTCACAATTTACTTTGCTTCCCGTCACCAGCTAGTTTAGTAGTCATACGTTTAGCCCCTTCATTGAAGTTATTTACTTTAACTGCAACTGTTGTGGTCCCAGTACTAAACTCTTTGGCATATCACTCATTCCATTTTGCCAACCAATAAATCACCTATTTAGTCCTACTCTTTGTTTCCTGTTAGGCAATCTTTTATTTGAAACAATATACTATCTGTAAACCATGAACTTTTATCATGTCAAATGCCTTGTGAAAATCAAAATGCTCATACTTCTTTTAAGAACTCCATTAGATTGTCCATGTTGACAAAGCCTGATTTTCTTGAATTTTTTCAAGTGCCATGCTGTAAGGTCTCTAATAATAGCTTCTAACATTTTATCCAAAACACATATTATGCTAACTGGACTATGGTTTCCTGCTTTCTGTCTCCATACCTTTTTGAATAAAGGAGTTGCATTCACTTTTTACCAGTGTCATGCAACCTTCCCTGAATCTAGGATTTTCAGAAGACTGAAATGGACACTTCAACAGTATCCCTAGCCATTTCTTTTAAGACCCTAGTCATTAGAGAGCACATATAACATAAAGTGTATGTAATCATATGCTGCACAACCAGGAACTAAGTTCTCCATAGGAGCAGCTGATTTTAATTTCATTGCAGGAGTTGTTTCTCTTTGCCCTACAATGCTCTTTTGCCTCTGGCTGTTCAAACTCTTCTGGATCCAATTTGCTCAGTGCAATGATTGTGCATTAAATGACAGCTAATAATATTCTTTCTTTAACAGATTTACTCATTGTACATTCTTGGTACTTGGATATTTCCTAATTGATACACGATGCAGTGGTCAGGAAGGTAAAGCTCTGGCTTGAAATCTCCTGATAAACCAGAGATTACAAGTAGGTACAGTCATTTATTTTTTGTATGTAAATCCAGCTGTGCAGTGCACCATTTGCAATGCAGATGTGAGAATAATGACTAGAAAGTTTATTTTCTTGACGAAGTTCTTCAGATTGTTGTGATGGCCTGAGGAGATAGAGAAATACCCTATGCAATTTGGCAAGTACTGTTAAACAGAGGATCAAATGCAGGAGTCAAATTGTCCTTGCCAACTCCTGTGTTTGAAATACTGTGGCAAAGCAAGAGTCCATTTAAAAAAAAAACAAATGGAAGTTGCCAAGGTAAACAATAGGTTTTGCTGTCAGTCTACAATGTCATATATGGAGAGGATTGTCAATTATTTTGCATTACTATATATGGTGTGATCACCAATTAACTTGTCTCGGTAGAAAAGACTATCCAAGGAGCTTTCTATGAGGTTAGGAAATGTTGTGAGGCTCAGGGGAAATACAGTTACATTCCTTTAATTGAATTTCCTAAGACTGTGAACCTGGTGTCTCACGCAATGTTTGTGAAGAAACTCAGAGCTATGTGGAAGTATTTGAATATATTCCAGGATGTGGAATTTAACTGCAAGACCATGTGAGAGTAGACAATTGGTTCACTAATATTTTAGGAAATGAAATTGGTATGTGTTGTTTCTGTTTCACATTGGTACTTGGACTTAAATTGTATAAATTTAGTAACAGAATGGCCAAATCAATGCAGGCGTTTGTCCCACTGTTAAATTTGCAGAGCCATCTGATGGATGTTAAGAGGCCATTTTAAATGATCAGATACGAATGATTGAAGCAAGGTTTGGCAGACATGTTGCAGGTCAACCTCCACTAAACGAATTGAGCTGGAGTTTAAATTCCTAATAGAGTCATAGACTTGTACAACACAAAAACAGACCCTTCAGTCTAATTTGCTGACCAGATATCCTAATTGAGTCTATTCCTTTTGCCAGCATTTGTCCCACATCCCTCTAAAACCTTCCCATTCATATACCAATGCAAATGCTTTTTAAATGTTGTCATTGTACCAACACTAATGTCTTGGCAGCACGGTGGCACAAGGATTAGCACTAGCACCAGAGACCTGGGTTCAATTCCCACCTCAGTCTGTGTGGAGTTTGCACATTCTCCCCGTGTCTGCGTGGGTTTCCTCCGGGTGCTCCGGTTTCCTCCCACAATCCAAAAATGTGCAGGTTAGGTGACTTGGCCATGCTAAATTGCCCATAGTGTTAGGTGAAGGGGTAAATGTAGGGGAATGGGTCTGGGTGGGTTGCTCTTCAGAGGGTCGGTGTGGACTTGTTGGGCCGAAGGGCATGTTTCCACACTGTAAGTAATCTAATCTTGAGAATTGCTGAAAAGTAGGTGAAGGTTGTGGGGGTTCTGCAGAGGGTGGGGTAAGGGTGCCAGAAGTAAGCACTCCACATCTGTGAGTAGCTTCCCTAGCAGAACATTTTGACATCAACTCTGTGTTTAATTCTGCTGAAATAGTCAACACATCATTTGATATCAGACAGTGTCTTTTGGAATGATTCTTAATCATAGAAACAGTATTCCTTTATCAACTAACTATTCAATTACCATTATGGCCATCCTAGATCAGGAAACACCAAAGTGATCAGGAAACACCAAAGAGGCACAATAATTATTACAGCTTGTAAATTTGTGGAAGAGACCTTTAGTATTCAAAAGCAGTCATTAGGCATAAGGCAGCAAATTGATTGTGAGGATATCAGTGCAGCTTCAGATGCTACCAACAGCAGCACGTGTTTTTCTGATTTTGGTCTTCACCACCACCAATCTGCCTTTCCCTCTATTGAGTGTAAAGTCGGTCTAATTACCAGGTGGAGAGGATAGACCACTGGTGAACCTAAACAAAAAAAGCATTTGTTTTCCATAACAAAGTAGTTTACTGCAATAAGCAATATGTAACATTTGATTCACTAGTCATAAATCACTGAGGACTCTAGGGAGCTAAATAGAATGAATCCGTTTCCTATGGGTAATCATACAGAACTGTCTGATATCATTAGATTGAATTGAGTTGAATGTAGCACAAACATTGACTCCTTCAGAACTGTTATCTCATACATCTCCCCCAAACTTTTGGCCATATTGCTAAATATTTTACATTCATTGACATAACTGCAGTCAAGAAAGTTCACCAATGCATCTACTTCTGCAGCAGGCTAAGGAAATTCAGCATGTCCATAATAACTCTGAGCAATTTTAGAAACCATAGAAAGCATCCTATTTGGATGCATCACAGCTTGGTACAGCAACTGTTCTGCCCACGACCGCAAGAAATTTCATTGAACGTAGCCCAGTCCATCATGAAAACCAATTTTCCTTCTAGTAACTTTTTCTACACTTTCTGCTGCCTCAGGAAAGCAGTCAACATCATCAAAGACTCCTCTGACCCAATTATACTCTCTTTCACCCTCTTCCATCGAACAGAAGATATAAACGTTTAAAAACATGCACCAATAGATTCGATGAACAACTTCTTCCCCACTGATATTAGACTACTCACATATTAAAGTTGATCTTTCTATGCATGTTCTGTACAGCTGTAACAATATATCCTGTATTCTGCTCTATTACCCTGATGTATTGATGTAATGTATAACTTGCCTGGATAGCACTCAGAACAATAAATTTCACTGTATCTTAGTACATGTGACAATAATAAATCAAATCAAATCAAAGCAAATCATTGACCTGGACCCCATCTTTCCCCAAAGTTTTGGAATTCACAAATGTGAACATTTCACAATCTTTCCAGATCACACTGTCTTCAAATTTGGAAGAATAGTAGGTATTCTGCTTGACAACCATTTATCTTCAATCTGCTCTGCTGAAAGATCTTTTATCTCTTGGGTATTCTTCATAAGAATGTTGTTTCTGGTGAACCTAGTTGTTGATCCACTATCGGGAAGACTATTAACCTCAAGGTTAGAGAAAAGTTTAAGGAGGATATATATGACAAGTACTTTACACAGAGGGTGGTAGGTGCCTGGAACTCGTTGCCAGCAGAGGTAGTAGAGGTAGGCATGGTAGATTCATTCAAGATGCGTCTGGACAGATGCATGAGTAAGTAGGGAGCAGAGGGATACAGATGCTTAGGAATTAGGCGATAGGTTTAGATAGTGCATTTTGCTCGGCTCAGGCTTGGAAGGCTGAAGAGCCTGTTCCTGGGCTGTAAATTTTCTTTGTTCTTTGTTCTTGTTCATGAATCGCTATCATAAGAGGCTACTCTATTTAAATGAGTACTTTATTCTTTGTAGTATTTGAGTTTTCAGAGAGGCAATTTCTTCTTTTTGACTTTTTGAATCTATGGATATTGATTTGGCTTCCAAGAAGTTGTATGCAGTTCATCTCCACTCCATTCAACCATCTTTATTTTCAATCCACAGATAATTCTAGGCTGAAGTATAACCAGCTTTTCATTTCAGCTTACTGATTCATTTGCAGGTTTTCAGTCACCTTTGTTTGAATACACTGTACCAGAATGGATTAATAGCTGAGTCTCTAAAGGCATGTTGGGAAAAGTGGACAACGTCATACGTAGGCTAGTAAGGCAGAGCCAGGTGCTGCTAGTTAAGCAGGGATCTGGTAAGCAATGCTCTTCACCCTCCATCGTGATCAAATCTACTAAAGGCATAAAGAAGAACAATGAAACAGATGCATCTTGTCTGTAAGAACTTTGGATGGATGATTTCAGATTCATGAGGGTCCCAAGTGGGAGTTGAGCTTTCTGGAAGATCAAGACAAAACATATAAAAGTAGGAGTTCTGAGGAAGGGTCACTGGACCCGAAACATTAACTCTGATTTCTCTTCACAGATGCTGCCAGACGTGCTGAGCTTCTCCAGCAACTTCTGTCTTTGTAAAAAGAAGTAGGAGGTTTGAAGACATCAAAACCTAAGAACAACTATTGCAAAGGTAGACCGCTGAGCTCAGAGCTCAAGGAAGAAGGACAAACCCAGCTGAGCGACTGAAGCCTGGCCAACTATACCTCATCAGTACAGGTAATACCTCAGGCTCAGTCATGTGTCTGAGGCAGCTTTGTGTTGACGTTTGATGCAAATTTTATGCTGTAGTGTTAAACTGGTTGAGTGATAAATAAAGAAGTAGATTCCAGTAACAGTACAGACTGTAATCATTGTGCTCACTGGCATTGGCCCAGAGAGAGCATCAAATAACATGAATGAACTTTTCCCATTCTCACAGCATATACTGGAAGATTATTGCTCACTGGGCACTATCTTTCTCATTTAGATTGACTGTGCTATTTTGGAATACAGAACATGTTCACTAGTTCTGTGAGGTCTGTGACTTCTTTCCTATTGACAGCATGGCACAGTTTTATTATGCCCATATAGATAATCTCACCAGATTCTTTCATCTGCTTGAGTTCTGCCAATAGTGTGGGATGCCCGCTGTAATCCAGTTGCTACTTGATAAGTTGATCAAAGCAAACTCAATTTCTAGTTGAACTTATTTTGCTACTTCAAAGATGTTGATGCCAAGCCATGTTTGGAAGCTCAAATGTAAAGAATGCAACACACCTTGCAACATTACTGGTTTCCAATTAGACGGAAAGGCAGCAGTCATTCATATATCAAGTTTAAAGATGTGCTTAGATGTAAATTAGTTTTGTGACTGCTGAATTAATTGGAACCTTCATTTCTCCTTGGGCAATCTTTGGTATCTTCTATAGAGGCTTATCATCTCATTGGGATATGTGTACAATGCTGATAAGTCTTGCATAGTGCAGACCTCTTTGTACGTGTGACCACCAGAACTTCTATTGTTCATAAATTGTGACTTGCCTCTGCATATCTTCTGAAAGTGATTTACAAATTAATAAATATTGGATTCCTTATCATGGATGGGTGAAGTCTATGGCTGTGGACTTTACTGTCCCACAGCACTGACATGGACTCTTATCTTCTGCTGTTTGGCTTAGTGTCTCAGCATATTGCTTTTTAGAATGTCCAGACCTTTTTGAGTGAACAGATTCAGCTGCTTTTCTGAGGTACAGCTGTTCTTCTCCCCTTAGGATCTTTCTGTGAGTCTTTCTGATTTCTGTTTCCAGCAAAGTCAAATCTGCCTTGGACCGTAGAAAATCTGACAATGTTTTATGAAGAATTTGAATAACAATTCTATCTCTTGTGAATTCTGATTTCATATCTCCATAGTCAGAATTTTCCAGTAATATGTAGAGGTCTTTAATGAAATTATCTAAAGATTCCCATTGAAGCTGAACTGTTCTGATAAATTTTGCTTTTTCAAGGATTTTGCCTATTCTAAAATTGAAGTAATTATCAAAAGTTTCGAGGACATCATAAACAGTATCCAGTTGATAAGATATCTCAACATCTTATCTCAGCTGACATCAATTGTTACAGTTAACCTGAGAATGTAACTTTTAAATAAAGTTTTGTGATTTACATATGAAAGAAGTAAAACTATCATGGTCATTCCAACAGATGACAGACTTAATAATATAATTTCAGTTACATCACACTGTAAAGTTTTGCTATAAATTCTGTGTCTTACAATTGTGCATTCCACAACCACCTGATGATGGAGTGGCGCTCTGAAAGCTATTGCTTCCAAATAAACCTGTTGGACTATAACCTGGTGTTTTGTGATTTGTAACTTTGGCAAGAAAGTATTTGCTGAATAGTGAGAGTCCAGGAAATACAGAGGATCAGAGAGACGTTGATGTGCATGTCCACAGGATCTTGAAGGCAACAGGACAAGTAGCTAAGGTGGTTAAGAAGGCAGATGGAATACTTCTCTCCATCAGTCAAGGCATTGATTAGAAGAGCAAAGAGATTATGATGCAGCAATATATAACATAAGTTAGGCCACAGATGGAACACTGTGTGTAGTTGCCATACGATAGTTATGTATGTAATTACATTAGTGTGCAGAGGTGTTCATAAGGATGTTGCCTGGGCTGTAGCAATTCAGCTGTGAAGAGAGATTAGCTAGGCTGGAGTTATTTTCACTGGAGAATGCTGAGGGGGACAAGGTAGATAAGGAGAAACTTTCCCCCTATTTAGATGTACTTATGCAATGCCATATCATTCAAGTTTTGGGCACTAAATGTTCAAAAATTGAATTACATGGTGCAGGCATCATACACCAAATAATCTTTATTGCTGTGAATATTTTATGGCTTTATGACTCTCTACGACTCGTTTGTTTTTGTCATTCCTGATCTTAAGTACTATCCGGTTGCCAGTAGACCTATAAGCAATTGGATACAACTGAATGGTTTGCTCACCATTTCAGATGATAGATGTAAATCAACCACACTGCTAAGAGTCTGGAGTCACAAGTAGGCCACACCTGATAAGGGTGGGCAATTTCCTTATCTAAAGGACATTAGTGAACCAGTTGGGCTTTTATAACAATGACAATTCCACCTTTGGCCATGCTGGGATTCAAACCTCAGTCCGCAGACCATTACCTGAGTGTCTGGATTACTAATCCAGCATCAGTATCACTCGAATTGCCTCTGCCCTCAATAGGAGTGCTCGTAGCATTTTCCACTATCTTGGTAAATTTGGTCTTGTGGATACTCACAATATCCATTTGTGTCTAAAAGGTTAAATATTTGTCGTTCCCATATCAAATAGCTTCATCGCATTGTCAATGCACAAATACCAGGGATTCTATGTCCATTTATGGAGTTAGTCCAGCAATTATCAGTTATACCATCAGGTTCCAATGATCTTGGTAAATGCCTTTCAAAATTAGGATCTTTGTACTGGCTTGAGCGTCAATCTTGGTTTTGAGTGTGTATTTGCCAGTTTTCTTTGGTCAAATGACTTTAATTGCAACAAAAGCTATGCAGGTGTTTGCCTACACCTACACAACATATCACATTCCTAATGTGAGAGCTAGTGTGCTATGTGTTCGGTAGCTGTTCTACTCTGGACCTTGAGTTGGGTCTCTGTTGCCATGAATTTAATGTATCAGCTTATGTTGAAGATTTACAAGAATGTTGCTGGACTGGAGCGTTTGAATTATAGGAAGAAGCTGAATAGACTGGGACAATTTTCCCTGGAGCATTGGAGATTGATTGGTGACTTTCTTGAGATTTATGAAATTGAGGAGCATTGATAGAGTGAATAGACAAGGTCTTTTTCCGAGGGTAGGGGAGTCCAAAACTAAAGGAAATAGGTTTAACTGAGATGGGAAAGATTTGCAAACAACCTGAGGGATAACTTTTTTGCACAGAGGGTGGTACATGTATGGAACAAGCTGCCAGAGGAGATGGTGGAGGCGGATACAATAAAAACATTTAAAATACATCTGGATGGATGAATGAATAGCAATGGTTTAAAGGGATATTGGCCAAATCCTGGCAAGTGGGACTAGGTCAGATTGGGATGTCTGGTGGGCACAGGCGATTTGGACCAATGGGTTTGTTTGTGTTCTGTATGACTCTATGATTCTTTGACTCTGGGTCTCAGGTGAATTCCTTTCTGCTGTTGCCACACAGCTGCTGATGTCTTCTTGATTATTTCTTGTTGCAACCCTCTGGCTGCATTTTTGAAGCCATATAAATATATCTATGTCTGTTTGCACAGGAAACATGCAGGACAATTTTGCAGTGGATGCAATGGACTGTTCTGATAATAGTTTGCTTGCTTTTTGTGTCTTCACTAAAGTGTCTGTCATGTTGTGCTAGACCATGTTCTTGTACATCTGTTGTCTAAGTACAAAGGTTTTGTATTTTCTGCAATGTGATCACAGTGAATCAATGCTGTGACCTTACATTTTTTCCAAGAATTTTTTTTTCCTCTGAGGCAGTCACCAATTCCATTATTTGCTTTGACAATTTGATCTCTGAAAAATTACATTTGCTGCCCACTGAAAAATTGATCAATTGATTATTGTGGCTTTTGCCAAAAGAACATAAATTCTGAGAGATGAGTTCTGAAGTTGATTCTTACTTGCAACTTGTGTTGTAGGATGTTCCATCTCTTCCTGATACATTCCTAGTCCTCTTTAGACAACTCCGAACATTAACTCATTGTGGTTCCTCATTATTAACTACTGTCAGAACCTTCTCAGCTTTTTAAGTTGGTTCTGCAAATGTTTGGTATATGAAGCACAGTTTCATCCTTTGTTTAAAAAGGTTGAACTCAGATAGGACAGATGTGATTTCCAGTTCATGGTGAAGGATTTGATATCCACCATTCTGCTTTATGTCTTTTCAAGTTAAGTTTAATTTTGTACTCGTCCAACTTCCTTTCAGAACTGTATTTGATGTGTCCTTGCTTTTTTTTTTGGCTTGAAGCATGTTTTAGGGATTTATCTATTGACTCTATACTGTTCTTGAATGCAGACCATTTTTCTTTGTTGATTGAATTAGGTTGGCTCTCTCTTATTTCAGCATTGGGCTTCCTCCTGTCTGCAATTTAAATTTGAGATTGTCTTTAGATAATTCACGAATAGCCTGAAAGAACCTAGCCAATTTGGAGATCATTTTGGCTTGTGAATAAATCTTGTTTTCTCTGGTGTTTTGTAGTGTAGGAGCTTCTGAATTGCTGTTTCACCTCTTGGCCTTCAAGCTTGTATAACAGATTTCCCCTTTTTCCCTGCTTTCTACATAAAAAAAAAATCCTGGAGAAAGTGATGACTGCAGATGCTGGAGAGCCAGAGTCAAAAAACCCTGGTGTTGGAAAAGCACAGCAAGTCAGGCAGCATCCGAGGAACTGGAGAGTTGATGTGTCGGGCATAAGCTCTTTAACAGGAATGGGATTAAAATACTATTTGTGCACATGTAACAATATTCTCATATAATTTAAACATAACACAAATGAGATTTCTGGTTGCTTAATTTAAAGCTAAGCTAATATATACATTAGAGAGCAATCTCCAGACACAGCCTATGTCTTGAGTGTTATAGTACAGTGAGATGGTGACCACCTGGGCATTTGGCTCAATTGCATATTGGTCTCTTGAAGGGGAATCACTCTAAAAGGTTTTAGAACATAGAACATAAAACATAGAACATTACAGTGCAGTACAGGCCCTTCGGCCCTCGATGTTGTGCCGCCCTGTCATACTAATCTGAAGCCCATCCCACCTACACTATTCCATGTACGTCCATACGACTGTCCAATGATGTCTTAAATGCACTTAAACTTGGCGAATCTACTACCGTTGCAGGCAAAGCATTCCATACCCTTACTACTCTCTGAGTAAAGAAACTATCTCTGATATCTGTTTTATACCTATCTCCCCTCACTTTAAAGTTGTGTCCCCTCGTGTTTGCCGTCCCCATACTTGGTAAAAGGCTCTCCCTGTCCACCCTACCTAACCCTCTGATTATCTTGTATGTCTCTATTTAGTCACCTCTCAACCTTCTTCTCTCTAACGAAAACAACCTCAAGGCCCTCAGTCTTTCCTCGTAAGACATTCCTTCCATACCAGGCAACATCCTAGTAAATCTCCTCTGCACCCTTTCCAAAGCTTCCACATCCTTCTTATAATGCGGTGACCAGAACTGTACACAATACTCCAAGTGCGGC
>NC_057713.1:31661704-31718957 GCF_004010195.1 Chiloscyllium plagiosum
GGCCCTGGTGAGACCACACCTTGAGTACTGTGTGCAGTTCTGGTCTCCAAGTTTGAGAAAAGACATTCTGGCTATTGAGGGAGTGCTGCGTAGGTTCACGAGGTCAATTCCTGGAATGGCGGGATTACCTTACACTGAAAGACTGGCTTGTATACCCGTGAGTTTAGAAGACTGAGAGGGGATCTGATTGAGACGTATAAGATTATGAAAGGATTGGACACTCTGGCAGTAGGAAACATATTTCCACTGATGGGTGAGTGCCGAACCAGAGGACACAGCTTAAAAATATGGGGTAGACCATTTAGGACAGAGCTCAGGAGAAACTTCTTCACCCAGAGAGTGGTGGCTGTGTGGAATGCTCTGCCCCAGAGGGCAGTGGAGGCCCACTCTCTGGATTCATTTAAGAAAGAGTTGGATAGAGCTCTCAAAGGTAGAGGAATCAAGGGTTATGGAGATAAGGCAGGAACAGGATACTGATTAGGAATGATCAGCCATGATTATATTGAATGGCGGTGCAGGTTCGAAGGGCAGAATGGCCTTCTCCTGCACCTATTGTCTATTGTCTATTGACTATGACATTGATAGCACACTTACATTTGATCTCAGAATGATGCACATGACAGTGTTGAATCCTACTGGTCCACTCAATAGACTTGAAACTGACTGTTTAACCTCTGTTCTTGTGTATCTCTGAAGGAAATAACAATGGAAAGTATTGTAAACAATATTTAAATTAATCAACTCAGACAATATTTCTGGAGAGAGAAAAAGTTTATGTTTAAGGTTGATGATTTTTCACCAGCTTTGATCCACTAATATGCTATACAGCCAGAATGGCTATTAGAATTAATTTCTCTCTTAATTCTAGCACAGATAAAATTAGGAATATTTTGAGTAATGCATGTTTACACCATTTGTTCTCATCATCTTATAGAATTTGCTATTTTGATGTTGGTTATTTTGTTCTTTTCTGGAATTCACAAGAGAATCGAAAGTTGATCTACATCAGCTAATCTTGCTCTGAATAAGTCATCCTATGTCCATGTTCAGTTTCGGAGTCAGCTCTTTAATGGGGTTTTTTTGGTTTATATGGCTGATTGGATAATGTGGAGTTTAGAATGTCAGCAGCAGGGGTTCTATTCTCTTTTTGGCTGAAGTAGACTTTGGATGTCTCTCCTCACTCCATGCCTTCATTGGCAAGCCACACTGACAAAAAAAAAATCAAGAAAACAGCTGAGGGAACAGCATCTGCAGATACTGAGCCAAACCACTTTGGGCAGAGTGCATGTGGTGATGAAGGGGAAAAGGATAATCCTGGATGTTGCCAAGATAAGAGACTTCAGAATATTGAGGACTGATTTTAACTTGAATCAAGAGTGCAGTCCATAGCTATGGCCAACTCATTGGTTTCACTTTCAGGAGTGAAAAAGGAATTATTTCTTCACACATGTATGAATTATACAATAAACAGCTGAACCCTTAGGGGCTATCACATACAGAGGGATCTGGGTCTACAAGTCCACAGATCCCTAAAAATGGCAAGGCAGTTAGATAAGGTGGTCAAGAAGGCATACAGCATGACCTGGGCATTGAATATAAAAGTTGGCAAGTTATGTTACAGCTGTATAAAACTTTAGTTCGGCTACATTTGGAATATTGCATGCAGATCTGGTTGCCACACTACCAGAAGGATGCAGATGTTTTGGAGAGGGTCCAGAGAAGGATGTTGCCTGTTCTGGAAGGTTTTAGTTATGAGGAAAGGATTGTTTCACTGGAAGGATGGCACCTGAGGGGCAACCCAATAGATGTCAACAAAATTATGACAGGCATAGATACGATGGATAGTCAAAGGCTATTTCCCAAGCTGAGAAGGTCAACTCAAGAGGGCACAGGTTCAAGGTGAGAGGGGGAAAGTTTGGGAGTGAAGTGCGAGGAAGCATATTTTACAGAGGGTGATGGGTGCTTGTAACACACTGCCTGAGGAGGTGTTGGAAGCAATGTTTAAGGTATATCTTGTTAGATAAATGAACAGGAGATGAACAGAGAGATAGAAACTGGGTATGGGTAGCACGGTGGCACAGCGGTTAGCACTGCTGCCTCACAGTGCCAGAGACCTGGGTTCAATTCCCACCTCGGGCAACTGTCTGTGTGGAGTTTGCACATTCTCCCCCGTGTCTGCGTGGGTTTCCTCTGGGTGCTCCGGTTTCCTCCCACAGTCGCAAAGATGAGCAGGTTAGGTGAATTGGCCATGTTAAATTGCCCGTAGTGTTAGGTGAAGGGGTAAATATAGGGGAATGCGTCTGGGTGGGTCTGGGTTGGTTGCTCTTCAGAGGGTCGGTGTGGACTTGTTGGGCTTAAGGGCCTGTTTCCACACTGTAAGTAATCTAATCTAATAAATAGCAGATCTAAATAAGGATTGGGAATCGGTGCAGGTTTGGTGGGGCACAGCCTGTTCCTGTGCTATATTGTATTGTATGTATTTTATAAAGAGCAGTTAAAATCTGCACTAACTCACGCAAAAGCCTATCGTCAACTGAAAATGTAATGTTTTTTTTCGCTGAGGGTATCAAGAAACTTAGAGCAATGTTAGGTAAATGCAGTTGAGGTACTGTTTAGTAATTATTTATCTGAAAGGAAAAGATGCTGAAAGTGTTGAATGGTTGACTCCCATTCCAAAGATTGTATGTTAAACAGAAGCGTATATATTGGGGAATTTAACCATAGTGATGGATTATGTGCTTGACAGACATCCAATTGACCAAAAGCAATGGGAAGAAAATATACAGAGCAAGTCTGAGGGTTGGAAAGTAACCTATCTTCCAGGCATTGCCCAAACATAAACATGCAACTGAGTCGAGAGTGTGGTGCTAGAAAAGCACAGTAGATCAGGCAGAATCCGAGGAGCAGGAGAGTTGACGTTTTGGGCAAATGTCCTTCCACTGAGTGTCAATGTTAAAATAGAATCCTCAGCACAATTTGTTCCAGGTACTTCTTGGCAAAAAAGAATCCATATTATTAGCTACAGCAACAGCATTTAAAAATAATATAGTCTGCTCATCGATTGAGTGAGGGGATTGGTTAATTGATACATTGATTGTTGTTTGATCACAATTGGCAATAATTTTGTCTGTGCTAACAAAACTTTTGCAATTCCAAAAATCCAAACCAATAACTGGTGATAATCTTTCAGTACAAGTGGAATAGGTAATCAGACTCCAACCCAGAAATACACAATCTCTCATTATACTTGGCCAAGGACCTAAATGATAAACAATCTTATTGTTTGTATAATTCAAATCTTATATAGGTAAGTGATCTGCTCAGACTGTCATTGAACTGTAAAAATAAGTTTTGTGCTGAATACAAGCACTGGTCTTAAATATGTTTCTCTTCTGTCAGTTTAATAATACTCTTCACTGAGCCAGAACTTTTAACCTCACTCCAAGACTTAAGTACCTAATCCAGCTTGACACTCCACTACAGTGTTGTGGGACCGCTACATTGCCAAATGTCCAATTTGGCAGCACTGTTATGTTCATGGCATATTAAAGATCACTCAACAATGTCCAGAAGGATGAAAATCTTGCAATTACTTTGTACATTCCACAATTTCAAGATACCCTGCCAACTTTGTGATAAATGAGGAACTTTTGAAATACATAGAAACATAGGATCAGGCATTGACTGTCAGCCCATTGTGACTGCTTCACCATTCAGTGGCATCATGGGTAATCACCTACTTAAATAGCCACTTTTGTGTGCTATCCTGATATCTCTGAGCATAATTAAATCTACCAATTTCTGACTTGAACATGCTCAATTATTGAATTTCCACAGCCCACTGGCATGAGAATACCAAAGATTCATGATTCTCAGAGTGAAGAGGTCCCTCCTCATCTCAGTCTTAAATAGCTGACTCCTTTATTCCATGTCCCCTGGTTCTATTCTCACCATACAGGAGGAAAGTTAACCACATTCATGCTGTCATGCCTGCACCAATTTTATAAGTTTCAGTGAAAAGACCTTGTGAATACACTTGGTACATGTAGAAAATGTACCAGCCAACTTGCATTCAGCCTTACAGTAATGTGGTACTGACCAGAAAATCCAATTTTGATGACAGGGAAAAAAGTTGAAGAAGAGAACATACGAGTAGCTACAGAGAGAAATGTCTTTCTCTTTTTTGAATTGTACTGTATTTTTAACATCTTGTTGAGCATTTGTATAAGCAATTATAGACATTAATCCACTTGAAAAGTATGTAAAGAGGTACCTGAATGATTTTTTTTAAATAAAGGAATGATTAAAATGGCATTGAGAAATGTTTTAAAATGTGCCTTGGAAGTCACATGACTTAAACTAATTGCTTTGACTTATTGACTAAAAGTCTTGATTTATGGCTTTGTTTTGGGCACTGTTTGGAGTTCAGTTGAAGTAAGTCTCCGGGGAGAGAGAGAGAAATAGAGAGAGAGAATACTCAGCTCAACCTCCGCTTTTCCAAAAAAAACCCTTTTGGAAAGTCCAGTACAATCCTGAAAAACTGATGCAGTGTCCTCCTGAATACCCTTGTATTCTTGACAGATTCAGAACTATATTTAAATATCTACATTTAGGAACACATCTACATGTGTTGGGACATCAACTGAAAGGTATCTTGAATATATCATAACTTATTTATTTATCAAGAAGTGACAATTTTTGGTCAAAGTTTTTTTCAAAATTAATCTCTTCAGACAAAGTTCTTTATTTCTTTCTTCCTTTTAATTGGTATCTATTTGCATGTGTGTTACAGTTCTTTAGAAAAGTAAATATGTATACTTTTCTGTTTCCAACTATGTTAATTAGATTAGATTAGATTATTAGATTACTTTACAGTGTGGAAACAGGCCCTTTGGCCCAACACGTCCACACCGACCCGCCGAAGCGCAACCCACCCAGACCCATTCCCCTACATTTACCTCTGCACCTAACACTACGGGCAATTTAGCATGGCCAATTCACCTGACCTGCACATTTTTGGACTGTGGGAGGAAACCGGAGCACCCGGAGGAAACCCACGCAGACACGGGGAGAATGTGCAAACTCCAGACAGTCAGTCGCCTGAGGCGGGAATTGAACCCGGGTCTCTGGCGCTGTGAGGCAGCAGTGCTAACCACTGTGCCACCGTGCCACCCGAATTAGCCTTACATTTTTGCTGAATAAGTTTTGGTTTCACTATAACTCATGAAATTTGTTGTTCATTAAATAAACCTTTCTGGTGGATATTTTTATTTTAAACATAACATAAGTGAGTTGCATCATTGACTGCATTGATAGCAAAGTAACCCCGTGAATTAATACATGCATAGTGGAGTAGTAGAACTGGAGGGTGATGGTACATTCTTCTAGCCTCTAGCCCTGTTCTGAGGACTTGGTTCAAATCCCATGAGGGAAGATCACTGAATTTGATTAAAAATTTGGAATTAACAGTTTAATGGTGTTCATGAAACTTCAACTGATTGTGAGGAATTGCTGATTCACTAATGTCCTGAGGGAAGGAAACTGCTATGCTTACCTTATCTGGCTCACAGAAATGTGGTTGAACCTTAACTGGCCTCTGGTCAATTGGTTTGCATGTGGATACTAAAATATTTTCTCTTTCATGTTTGGGGTACTTTTGTTAATGAACTAGCCATCTTTTATATCCTATTACCCATGCAGTTCAATTGTTATTGCCTCAAAATTTCTTAGAGCAAGATTGTTTCCTTCCATATGACCACAGGAAAACAGTGCAGAAAGAGGCCATTTAGTCGACCATGTCTGTGATGTCTGAATAAATTAGCCATTCTAATCCCCTTTCTATCACATCATCCATAGTCTTATGGCTTACAGTGCTTCTGGAGCAGATCCAGGCATCTTATAAATGTATTGAGGGCCTCAAACACCTTCTAGTCTTTCTACTGATCACCTAAGTCTTGGCCTCATGGTAATTGAATCTTCTGCTACAGAAAACAGGTCTTCGCTTACAACCCTATTCAAACTTTTTTTTTATTTTGTACACATCAATTGAATCACCACTCTTGCTTGTAACTTGGACAAAATGTCAGGGAAAGAAGTTGAAAAAAAAGAGTATCAGGACAGCTTGAGCAACTGTAATTGTTCCTACTGCTGATTCATTGGGGGGCCTTTTTTTGCAATTAGCATGAATTATGTGAAGTGAGGTTTTTCTCTCACTGGATGTGATGGGAATGAAGCTGTGGTGCACAAATCAGGAATTAATCTAGGCAATCAATGACACCGCAAGATTTATCATCATTCATTTTTTGGGACAGAAACTCCTGAACTGTGTGCTGGTCTCCACAGGAATTTGGAAAATTTGATTTAAAATTCAAAATTGAGGCTCTTCTTAGAACATAGAACATAGAACAATACAGCACAGAACAGGCCCTTCGGCCCACGATGTTGTGCCAAACATTTGTCCTAGCTTAAGCACCCATCCATGTACCTATCCAATTGCCGCTTAAAGGTCACCAAAGATTCTGACTCTACCACTACCACAGGCAGCGCATTCCATGCCCCCACCACTCTCTGGGTAAAGAACCCACCCCTGACATCACCCCTACACCTTCCACCCTTCACCTTAAATTTATGCCCCTTGTAACACTCTGTTGCACCCGGGGAAAAAGTTTCTGACTGTCTACTCTATCGATTCCTCTGATCATCTTATAAACCTCGATCAAGTATCACTTCACGACTCTTGAATTCATTCCCTCTGCTAATGAACGCTAATACACCATAGGCCTTCTTTTAAGCTCTTCTTGTGTAACCACTGAGCCCAGTCAACAACTGGGACATGGACCTGGAATGAGAATTCTGGTTCTCTCATTATGTTGTCAGACCTGTTGACTGTTTCTAGTTTATTTCAGTTTTTATTTCAGATTTATGCATCTATAGCAATTTGCTTTTGTTTTACACATTGTGTAGTTAAGTTGCAGATTAACCACAATCCCATTGAATAGTAAAAATGGATCAAGGGGCTAACTAGCCTGGTTCTGTTACTGTATGCCTGCATTCCTGGCTGGGATTCAAAAATTATATGATTACACAGAAAACCTGCTTGCTAAAGAGGAACATTCACTTCAGTAAGTTGTAGGGTCATAGAGTCATACAGCACAACAATAGACCCTTTGGTCCAACCAGTCCATGCTAAACATAATACCAAACTAAACTAGTCCCATCTGCCTGCTTCTAGCCCATATCCTTTCAAACCTTTTTTATTCATGTATCCATGCAAATGTCTTTTAAACATTGTAATTGTACCTGCATCAACCACTTCCTGAGAATGTTCATCCCGTATGTGAACCACCGTCTACGTAAAACATTTGCCTCCATGTCTTTAATAAGACCCTCACCTCTCATCTTAAAAATGCACTCCCTAGTCTTGAAATTGCCTATCCTAGGGAAAAGACAACTATCGTTAACTTTATCTATACCTCTCATTATTTTATAAACTTCCATCAGATCATCTCTTAACCCCCCTATGCTCCAGTGTAAAATGCCCTAGCCTATCTAGCCTTCCTTTTTAAGTCACACCAAGCAGACCTGGCAACATCGTGGTAAATCTCTTCTGAATCCTCTGCCGGTTAATAATATCCTTCCTCTTAGGGGGTGACCAGAACTGGACACAGTACACCAGAAGAGGCCTTACCAATATCCTGTAGAACCCCAACATAACTTCCCAATTCCTATACTGAAAGGACCGGGCAATGAAGGCAACACCTTTTAACCACCCTGTCTATATGTGACATAAACTTCAAAGAATTATGTACCTGCACCCCTTGGTCCCTCTGTTCTACAGCACTACCCAAGACGCTACCACTAATTGTATAAGCCCTACCCTTGTTTTGTACAAAAGTGCATTACCTCGCATTTATCCAGATTGAACTCCATCTGCCATGTTTCAGCCCATTGACCCATTTGATCAAGATCCCGTTGTAATCTTAGAAAACCCTCTTCACTATTTACTATGCCACCTATTTTGGCATCGTCCTCAAACTTACTAACCATGCCTTCTATATCCTGATCCAAATCATTTATATGAATGACAAATAAAAGAGGACTCAGAGCCGATGCCTGTGGTACACCGCTGGTCACAGGCCTCCAGTCCAAAAAGCAAACCTCCACTATTAATCTCTGACTCCTTAACATTAACCATAGCAACATGACGGTTGGAGGAAGAGCGCCTCATCTTCCACCTAGGAACCCTCCAACCACAAGGGATGAACTCAGATTTCTCCAGTTTCCTCATTTCCCAGAGCATGTTCAAAGGGCACAATAGCCTTACTCAAAAGAACAAAGAACAAAAAAAAATTTAAAGCCCAGGAACAGGCCGTTCGGCCTTCCAAGCCTGAGCTGAACCAAATCTACCATCTAAGCCTGTCGCCCAATTCCTAAGCATCTGTATCCATCTGCTCTCCACCTACTCATGCATCTGTCCAGACACATCTTAAATGAATCTACTGTACCTGCTTCTACCACGTCTGCTGGCAATGCGTTCCAGACACCCACCACCCTCTGTGTGAAGTACTTGCCGCATGTATCCCCCTTAAAATTTTCACTTCTCACCTTGAAAGCGTGAGAAGTGAAAATTTCACCCTGGGAAAAAGCTTATCAATATCCACCCTGTCTATACCCTTCATGATTTTATAAACCTCAATCAGGGCCCCCCTCAATCTCCTTTTTTCTAATGAAAACAAACCTACCCTATTCAACCTCTCTTCATAGCTAGCACCTTCCATACCAGGCAACATCCTCATCAACCTTCTCTGCACCCTCTGAAAAGTGTCCACATCCTTTTGGTAATGTGACAACCAGAACTGTACACAGTATTTTAAATGCGGCCGAATCAATGTCTTGTACAATTTTAACATGACTTGCCAGCTCTTATACTCAATATCCCGTCCAGTGAAGGCAAGCATACCATATGCCTTCTTGACTACTCTACCCACCTGTGCAGTAACCTTCAGGGTACAATGGACCTGCACTCCCAGATCTCCTTGCCCATCCACTTTTCCCAAAGCTCTTCCGTTCATTGTATTATTCACTCGAGAATTAGACTTGCCTCAATGCATCACCTCACATTTGTCTGGATTGAACTCCATCTGCCACTTTTCTGCCCAACTCTCCATATCCTATCTCTCCAGTCTATCTATAACTCTCCAGTCTATCTATATCCTCCTGTATTCTTTGACAGTCCTGTATGCTTTCTGCCCAACTCAACCAATCTTCGTGTCATCTGCAAACTTGCTAATCATACCAACAGTGACCTCTTCCAGGTCATTTAATGATTTACCAGATCATTCCAACTCCTGTTCCTATTTTCAATATTTCTAACTAGCATAGACATTCAGATTGATCTATAGACACAGAATTTATGTAGGGTTTCAACAATATGGAGTGACTAAGGCCTCTGGTCACATGATGATATCTGCAAGATGAGCCTTTTAACTCTGAAAATTATAATTTAATAACATTCACTTGTATGCTACAAGTCAAAAGATATTAACATTGAGTAATAACAATTATACAGAGATAGATATCGTAAAATGTACAAATAAATTATTTAATTTATGACCTGTCACAACCCGTTAGGGTATAGCACTGGAAACCAAGCCTCCACTATACCTGGATTCATCACAAATGTAAAAATTTGATCAAACCACGATTTATCACATTTTACCTAAATGTCTAATCAGGTTATGATAATGTCACACCAGATGTTTTTAAAATTAATAAGCAAATAACTATTTATTGTAATCAAACAATTTTTATTACTAACTTATAACTTAAATTCTACCTCTTTTTAAAAATTCCTATGCACAGACAGAACACAGATACAAAACAATGCACAAATACTATAGAGCTGGGATGGCAAAAAAAATTCAGAGGTGCACAGTTCATGATGTGTTTTGTTCCTGTTGTTCTGCTTCATTTCAGTATTTTGCTGATGCTGTCTTTCATTCATTAGTTGAGAATTCCCCTTTACAGTGCCCCTAAAGTTGATTTTTTCTCTCCCCTCTTTCCTTTCAATAAGAAAGTCTTTGCAAGGCAAGTTAAAAAAAAAACAAGATATCTATCTAATGTCTAAATATTAAAGCTAATCCTCCTCAATTCTAGCCCCCACTCTCACACAAAGGCAGACAGACGGAAAAAACAGGCACAGTTAATGAATAAATTAAAGGAAAAAATAACTGAGATGTAAATAACAGTTCACTTAAGCAGTCTCCGTGATCTGTAATATCACCGGCATAAAGGATCATATATTGCTTGGTTTCTGACAGCACAAATGCTTGCAGTAGCCTCCAAGGGATATTCATTTAGTTCTTTAATTATTGAGAAACTGTTCTCTGAACTTTCAATAAGTTGATGATGAAAGGACAAGCAGGGAGCAATCAAACCTCAGTCCTGCAGCTTTTCCAGGCACTACTCCATTGACTTAAACACAGTCCAAAAATAATTCAAACTCTGGTTTCTCCTGCCAAACTGACCATCCTCCACGAGGTCCCAGTTCGCATTCAACATCTGTCATCACTTGAAACGTAAGGTCTTTTGAGAGTCAAAGAATCTAGAGAGCATTATTTAACAAGAAATAATCTGCAATTAACTTTCTGGCATTTCGTCAAAAACAAATTACAGTTCATTTGTTCTCATTTTTTTAAGCATTAGCTGCTGCTCACAGTCCAAAGGTCAACTTTCAGCTCTCAGCTTACAGTTCACAGCTCCAAATCAAAAATGGTGAAAAGAATAAAATAAAATAATGAAAAATCAGCTACCCTGAAGATTATTGAAAATGCTTCATTTGTATTTTTTGCAACACCATGCTGGGCTGCTCCATTATTGAGGATAAGGAGACTTGTGTAGCCTTCTCCTTGAGTGAATTGTTTAATTATCCACCACAATTCACAACTGAAAAAGATAGAACAGCAGTGTTTGATCTGATCAATTGTTTGTGGGGTCACATAGCGTTGTCTATTGCATCATCCTTCTGCTTTTGAAGTGAAAGTAGTTCCATGTAGTAGTTTTATCAGGTTGGTGCCTCATTTTCAGATATGCCGGTGTTGCAATGGGTGTATACCCTCCTGCACTCTTCATTGAACAAGATTTGATCCCCTGACTTGCAGGTAGTGGTAGAGTAAGGAATATGTTCATTCTTAAGGTTGCAGATTGTGATTGACTGTAATTGTACTGCTACCATTGGCTCACAGGATCTCAAGTAGAACCAGTTTTGAGTTCTTCGATCTGTTCAAAATCTATTCCTTTGTCATATCACACAACACAATGCAAAGTTTCCTGACTCTTGAGGTGAGACTGCATTTCCAACATTGAAGTTCCCCACCCAGATTACATCCTGTGTCCTTTCCAGCCTCAGTAATTCTTTCAGTTGGTGTTCAACAAGAAGGGGTACATATTCATCAGGCAAGGGATGCTGGACCAGCAAAATGCTTCCATGCTCATGTTTGACATTATACAAGATCAACAGGATTAAAGAGACAAATGCATGGCTCAAAGATTGGTGTAGGAGAAATGGGTTTGAATTCATGGGACACTGTCATCAATACTGGGGAAGGTGAGGGGTATTCCCTTGTGATGGGCTCCAATTGAATTAAGTTAGGACCAGATTCCTGGTGAATTGCATAACTAGGGCTGTGGATAAACTAAATAGTGAGGGGGAGAGGATATTTCAGTTGCATGGAAAAGTATGGGAAAGATTGAGGGGGAGGGCTCAACAGAGATTATTAAAATTTCCAGAACAGGTCATAGGACAGAGAGGGTGGTAAAGGTCAGGATACTCACTTCAGACAGAGCAGATAAGGGGACAGCCATGAGAGAGTGGACAGTGGATGCTGGATTGAGGGTGTTGTACTTAAACACATACAGTATATGAAACAAGGTAAATGTACTTGGAATGCAGATTGAAATTGGAAGATATGATTTTGGGTATCACAGAGACATGATTGCAAGGTAATCTGGTTTGGCAACCAAATATCCAAGGATACTCATTCTATTGAAAGGACAGGCAAATGGGCAGAGGGGGCAGGGTCACCTTGGTCATAAGAAATGGAATGAAACCAATGAGAAATTACAAAGACTCAGAAGGAGTAGAATCTGTGTGGGTAGAGTTGAGGAACCACAAAGCTTGGCATGCAGATTGAAATTGGAGGGTATGATGTTGGATATCACAGAGATGTGGCTGCAAGCAGAAATTCACCCCTAGGAGGAAGGAACACACTAAGGGGAGGACAAGGCAACCCCAGCTGACAAGGGAAGTTAGGGATAGCATAAAACAAAAGAGAAAGCATACAATGTGGTGAAGATTAGTGGAAGCTAAAGGATTGGGAAGCCTTGAAAAACTAGCAGATTATAATTAAAAAAGAACAATATGGGAGAGTAGATTAAATATGAAGATAAGCTAGCTAGTAATATAAAAGAAGATTGCAGGAGAATTTTGGATATAAAGAAGGTGAGAGAAAGGCAAGAGTGGACATTGGCCTGCTGAAAAATGAGACTGGTGAAGTAGTAATGCAGAACAAAGAAATGGTGGGGGAACTGAATAGTCACTTTACATCAGTTTTCACAGTGGAAGGCACCAGCAGCATACCAGAACTTCAAGATAGCCAAGTGGCAGGGGCAAGTGTAGTGGCTATTACTAAGGAGGTGGTACTGAGGAAGCTGAAAGGTCAAAAGGTGGATAAAAAACCCAGACCAGATGGACTACACCGCAGGGTTCTGAAGGAGATATCTGAAGAGATTGCAGAGGCTTTGTCGGTACTCTTTTGGGAATCACTGGAGTCAGGGATGATCCCAGAGTACTAGAAAATGGCTAATTTGCACATGCCTGTTTAACAAGGGAGGGAGGCAAAAACAAGAAACTATGTAGCAATTAGCCTGACAACGGTTGTTGGTAAGGTTTTAGAGTCCATTATTAATAATGAGATTGTGGAATAATTGAAAGTGAATGGTAAAATAGGGCTGAGTCAGCACAGCTTCATCAAAAGGAAGTCATGCCTTACAAATCTGTTAGAACCTTTTGGGGAGGTAACAAGCAAGTTAGACAAGGGAGAGCCAGTGGATGTGATCTCTTTGGATTTCCAGAAGGCCTTTGACAAAGTGCTGCACAAGAGGCTGCTAAATAAGACAAGAGTGTTAGGGGTAAGGTACTGGCAAGGATTGAAGATTGGCTGACTGCAGAGGATAGTGAGTAGAGATAAAGGGGTCTTTTTCAGAATGGCAGCTGGTTACTGGTGGAGTTCTGCAGGTGTCCGTGTTGGTACCATAACCGTTCATGAAATACATTATCAGTGTGGACGAAGGAACTGAGGACATTGTTGTGAAGTTTGCAGATGACACAAAGATAGGTGGAAGGAAAGATAGTGTTGAGGAGGCTAGGAGGCTGCAGAAGAACTTGGACAGGCTAGGTGAGTGGGCAAAGAAGTCACAGGTGGAACACAATGTGGGAAAATGAGAGGTTATGCTCTTTGGGAGGAATTGGTGAAATAGACTATTTTCTAAATGGGACAGGGCTTCAGAAATCTGAAGCACAGAGAGACTTAGGAGTCCTAGTTCAGGATTCTCTTAAGGTAACATGCAGGTTCAGTTGGCAATCAGAAAGGCAAATGCAATGTTAGCATTGATTTCAAAAGGGCGAGAATACTAATCAAGAATGCACCACTGCAGCTGTATAAGAGTTATGGTCAGACTGCATTTGGAATATTGTGAGAAGTTTTATGCCCCGTAACTAAGGAAGGATGTGCTGGCATTAGAAGCAGTCCAGAGGAGGCTCACAAGAATGTTCACAGGAATGAAAGGCTTGGCATATGAGGAGCAGTTGAGGACTGTGGGTCTGTTCTCAGTGGAATTCAGAAAGATGAGGAAGTTCTCATTGAAACTTACAGAACACCGAGAGGCCTGGATAGAGCGGACATGGAGAAAATTCATAGAAGAGTCTAGGACCGGAGGCCACAACCTCAGAGAGAAGTGATGACCCTTTAGAACTGAGATGAGGAGGATTTTCTTTGCTAGAGGATGGTGAATCTGTGGAACTCATTACCACAGATGTCTGTGGAGACCACGTTATTGACTATATTTATGACAGAGATAGTTTTAGTTTAAAATCTGCATCCTGTAAAATTACATTCAGCACATCAGGTGTACAAGATTCCAGGATCACTTAAAGTATTGTACAAATTCAAAGGCATTCCAATGCAGTCGCCAATTTTTGTACAATATATCTGTAAGCACTCATCAGAGTGGAATGACCAACTAATCAAATACTTATTTTCAGATGTCCATTTTTAAAAGAAGCAGATATAAGATAACTGCTGATAATGGAGATCTTGATTAGTAAGGGGATCAAGTGCTTTGAGGAGAAGTGAAGAGAATGAGGTTGAGGGAGCAGACTTAATGGACTGAATGGCTTAATTCTGTTACTATACCTTATAGTTTTATGCCATGAGACTTCATTGGGATCAAAGTCAATGCCCAGAATTCCCAGGGCAACTCCCTCTCAACACCATGCCACTGTGCCACCATCTTTACAGCCTTACTGTTTGGATTGGACTTAATATGCGATGTTTGATTGCTTAATTTCATAAGTAGTGTTATGTCAATTGCTGCTTGATTAATTTGTGGGATATATCTATCTA
The DNA here is from genome assembly GCF_004010195.1 of Chiloscyllium plagiosum. Classification (NCBI taxonomy): domain Eukaryota; kingdom Metazoa; phylum Chordata; class Chondrichthyes; order Orectolobiformes; family Hemiscylliidae; genus Chiloscyllium; species Chiloscyllium plagiosum. Next base: position 31,676,386 of record NC_057713.1, read on the forward strand.
TCCCATATTTTTTGGCATAAGCCCCTAAAAGTTAGTAAGGAGGACTTTGCAGGGACATCAGGATAAGATTTGTCATTGCTATTTATGATGTCTAGGTATGCCTGGCAACCTTTTCTTTAGACTTTGTAGTCCATCATTATAACTAACTGTTTTGCTAGAACATTTCAGAGTCAATATCATTGATGTGGGTCTGGAGTCACATGCTGCCTCGACAAATAAGGTCAGACAGATTTCCTTGCCGAAAGGAATGTAGTGAGTGAAGGGGAATGTAGAGATACAAAATGTTGGGACAGGAATAGGACATTCAGGCTATTTAGTCAGCTCCACCATTCAACATGATCATTGCCGATCCTTTATCTCAATGACCTGCTCCCATTTTTTCCACACAACCCTTGACACTTTTATCTTCTATAAATCTATCTCTTTTTTAAATACTTTAAGTAGCTTCACTTCCACAGCCTTCTGTGGCAGAGTCTTCCACAGGTCCGTCAGTCTCTGGGTGAAGAAATTTCTCCTCATCTCAATCGAAAATGACCTATTGTGTATACTGAGACCATGATCTCTTATGCTGGACCCTACAGTGAGGGAAAATATTATTCCTGCATCCAGTCTGCACAGCCCTGTCAGAGTTTTATATATTTCACTGAACATTTAAGTACAGGCATTTTTAAGAGAACAAATTCACTGTGGTAGAGAAGGAGAGGCTGTTCTTATGTTTACAAAATAAGGAACCTTCCAAGAAGGGGAGTCAGAAATGGTCATGTCTGAGAGCTGAAGTCTGGAGGCAATAATTTAGTGTACAGGTAGGTATTTGGTGAATTTTAAACTTTTCTCCCCATCCAATCTAATCTAAAAAATCTAATCTAATCTAGTCATTTAATCTGGTTGTGGGGAGATTATAGGTATCATGTTAACTAGTTACCCTATTAATTCAAACTCAAGAGTATAGCAAATTATAATTGTTGAGTGTGATTCTAAACTTGAAACATAATTAGTTGAATATTTACAAAGCAAAGATGACATTGCAGCTGTAACATGTGGATTGTAGCCGTTCGAAGAAAAACAGCCCTGAGAATCTTTTTTGGTCAAATTGTTCAAAATGAATTGAATAAGGTAACAGACAAGAGATAACTCCAGTATCTTCCTACGATTCCAATGATCCTTTCCCATTTTGGTTCAATTTGTGAAGCTGGCACTGCTCCAAGGAGAAGACCGACAGAGTTTACAATTGGAATGGGCTTACCACTGATTTGAAACCACATGAGCGACAATGAGTAGATAACAATATCCAGCCTTATAATTGTTTAAATTAGATAAATAGAGCTCTTACAGCTGAAGTCTTTCTCTTTGCCTTCAATGACTATGAAAGAAATGACTGAGATTAAGACCAATATTTACCATTGTGTAATTAATACTGAAGTTTATTTATAAGACAGTTCCTTAATATTATTTGATTAATATCATTACTGTCTTATTAATGTATAGTATTATATTATTCAGACCCTGCAGCACTACAACTGAATAATGATGACCTGGTACTAACCCGTTGCATGGCTCACAAAACATAATGGCTTGTCTCACAGAAGAATGATTTGTTTGATGTTTGTGTTATGTAGTAGGTTGTCAACAAAATTGTTGGTTATTAAGATGACCAGAAAATCATACCAGTCTCCACCACTTACTCTGGCAGCTCATTCCATGCACACACCATCCTCTGCATGAAAAAGTTGCCCCTTAGGTAACTTTTATATCTTACCCCTCTCACCTTAAAACTGAGATAAAATAGGAAATGTTGGAATTCAGATGAAGTTTTGTTACAAAGAGACTTTTTGAATATGAATCATTTATGTGGATCAATGTTAAATTTATTACAGAATTTTAAAAAGAGTTACTAGTTATTTTAAATGCAAATGAGGATTGCAAAGGATACATGAGGGAAATAGTATTGTGCATAACAATTGCAAAGTGTGAGCTGTCTCCCACTGGAGAGGGAGTGGTGATTTGCCTCTTGTGTTTTTACAGATTTCCAGAAAGCCAGTCACCAACTGCAGCAAGAAATGGTTAGTTAACTCAGTGTAGAGCCTTAACTAAAGATGTGCAGGTTAGGTGAATTGACCATGCTAAAGGTTTAGAAAAGATCTGCGAGGATATTGCCAGAGTTGGAGCGTTTGGGCTATAGGGAGAGGCTGAATAGGCTGGGGCTGTTTTCCCTAGAGCGTCAGAGGCTGAGGGGTGACTTTATAGAGGTTCATAAAATCATGAGGGGCATGGACAGAGTAAATAGTCAAAATCTTTCCCTGGAGTGAAGGAGTCCAAAACTATAGGGCATAGGTTTAAGGTGAGAGGGGTAAGATATAAAAGTTACCTAGGGGGCAACTTTTTCATGCAGAGGATGGTGTGTGCATGGAATAAGCACCAGAGGAGACGGGTATGATAACAACATTTTAAAAGCATCTGGATGGATAGGAAGGGTTTAGTGGGATATGGGCCAAATGCTGGCAAATGGGATTAGATTTATATAGGCTATCTGGTTGACATGGACAAAAGGTCATTTCTGTGCTATATGTCTCTATGAAACTATAACTCTAATTGCCCATAGTGTCCAGGAATTTGCAAACTAGATGGAGTGGCAATGGGAAATGAGGGTTACAGGAATAGGGTGGGGGGTGTAAGGTTTGGATGGGATGCTCATTGGAGGGTCAGTGTGCAATGAATGGCCTGCTTTCACACTGTAGGGTTTCAATAGTTCTGTGATTTATCCAGACATTCCTGGTTAAAGAAAAGGCTACAGAACAACAGATAACTTTGGATCATATTTGGTAAATCATGTAGCAGACTCATAACTAGGGCACTGGAGAAATCATCCAGGGAACAGGAGAATTGATGTTTCGGGCATAAGCCCTTCTTCAGGAATGGCTTATGCCCGAAACGTCGATTCTCCTGTTCCCTGGATGCTGCCTGACCTGCTGCGCTTTTCCAGCAACACATTTTCAGCTCTGATCTCCAGCATCTGCAGACCTCACTTTCTCCACTGGAGAAATCGGGAAGAGATCAGATTAAATTATTTGGATATCTTGGGTTGGATTTAATTCACTAGATTGAGCAAGGTGAAGAAAGGCCTGTGTATTCTCAGAGGAGTATCCCTTTCACATTAATGGGCAAACTAAATCCGTAACAGAAATTGGCAAAATCAGGGAACCTGCCCACTATCTAAACTAGCACATTAGCAAACCATTTAAGAGTCTTTATCCCCAAACTCACTGGGATTTCATGGTGGCCCAGGGACTTTCCTGAATTTACATGGGATTACTAAACTTCCTGAAAACTGTCCAACAAACTCCATCAGGTTTACCAATGGCCTCCAAGATAGCCCTTTTCTCAAAGGCAATATGTGACCAATTAAGGAATGTGATATCAGGAAGGTGATGTCCAGGAGAGCCACCATGTTTGACCATGCCCCTTTGAACCCTCACAGTAACTGCCTCCTTGTCACTCCTAGCCTGCCCTCACATATCTGTAGTGTGGAAGTGATACACTCAGGGACAGAGTTAGGATGATGTTAGAAAATATTTATTATCCCATTATCCTCTAGATTACCAAAGTATGTCATAACTATGCATCCCTTGCAAAATATTTAAAAAAATTTGAAACAAGCAACAGCAAGAAAGATTTTCTATACATAGAGGATATATTCTAGAATTTAGAAATATATGTTGATTGTTCTAGACTGATAGGATAATAAGAAACAATATAAGAAATAGGAGAATGAGCCAAATATATATCCTTTCAAAACTGTTTCCTTATTGTGAACACTGAATTTCTTTATGTTTCAGGCAAAAAAACAATTTTGCGTGGAAATTGACATGGATATTCTACTGATAGCAAAGTTGGAACATTTTTTACCTTTGGGGAATTTTAACACATATTTGGCATAGACCATGAACCATGGCCCCCCCTCCCTCAGATCTTGACCTTGAATAATAAATGCAGAGAGAAGGTGACCACATGAGTTCTGCTGCTACAGGGGAATTTGTGTAAATAATGCATTCTTTCAGAACAAACCATGCTGCAAGATATCCTGGAGACCTTAAAACATCACAGTCATTGGATCTGATTCTTCACCAGCTGTGACTGACTGAACAGAATTCTCAATACACACAGCTACCACAGCGTTGGCCCTGACACAGATCACTTACTGATGTGCACATGGGCAGGATGACAACTGTAGAAGCTTTCTCATTCACAACAGAAATGCCTTCCTCATATCAATGTCAGATATGTTGCCTGCCCTAATGAAATCCAACAGTTCCTTGACCGAGTTGAACAGATTTTTATATTCATTAACAGTATGTGGCCATTGCTGGCTAGGCCAGCATTTATTGCCTCTTCCTAATTACTCAGAGGGCATTTAACACTCAACCACATTGCCCTGGGTCTAGAATCACATTTAGGCCAGACCAAGATTGAGTTTTTTGAAGAAGTAACAAAGAAGATTGATGAGGGCAGAGCAGTAGATGTGATCTATATGGACTTCAGTAAGGCATTCGACATAGTTCCCCATGGGAGACTGATTAGCAAGATTAGATCTCATGGAATACAGGGAGAACTAGCCATTTGGATACAGAACTGGCTCAAAGGTAGAAGACAGAGGGTGGCGGAGGGGGTTGTTTTTCAGACTGGAGGCCTGTGACCAGTGGAGTGCCACAAGGATCAGTGCTGGGCCCTCTACTTTTTGTCATTTACATTAATGATTTGGATGCGAGCATAAGAGGTACACTTAGTAAGTTTGCAGATGACACCAAAATTGGAGGTGTAGTGGACAGGTGTAGGGGTTACCTCAGAATACAACAGCATCTGGACCAGCTGGGCCAATGGGCTGAGAAGTGGCAGATGGAGTTTAATTCAGATAAATGCGAGGTGCTACAATTTGGGAAAGCAAATCTTAGCAGGACTTATACACTTAATGGTAAGGTCCTAGGGAGTGTTGCTGAACAAAGAGACCTTGGAGTGCAGGTTCATAGCTCCTTGAAAATGGAGTCCCAGATAGATAGGATAGTGAAGCAGGCATTTGGTATGCTTTCCTTTATTGGTCAGAGTATTGAGTACAGGAGTTGGAAGGTCATGTTGCGGCTGTACAGGACATTGGTTATGCCACTGTTGGAATATTGCGTGCAATTCTGATCTCCTTCCTATCGGAAAGATCTTGCGAAACTTGAAAGGGTTCAGAAAAGATTTACAAGGTTGTTGCCAGGGTTGGAGGATCTGAGCTATAGGGAGAGGCTGATTAGGCTGGGGCTGTTTTCCCTGGAGCGTCGGAGACTGAGGGGTGACCTTATAGAGGTTTACAAAATTATGAGGGGCATGGATAGGATAAATAGGCAAAGTCTTTTCCCTGGGATCAGGGAGTCCAGAACTAGAGGGCATAGGTTTAGGGTGAGAGGGGAAAGATATAAAAGAGACCTAAGGGGCAACATTTTCACGCAGAGGGTGGTCCGTGTATGGAGTGAGCTGCCAGAGGATGTGATGAAGGCTGGTATAATTGCAACATTTAAGAGGCATTTGGATGGGTATATGAATAGGAAGGGTTTGGAGGATATGGGCCGGGTGCTGGCAGGTGGGACTAGATTGGGTTGGGATATCTGGTCGGCATAGACGGGTTGGACCGAAGGGTCTGTTTCCCTGCTGTATATATCTATGACTCCATGACTTTAAATAAGAACCTCATTTTCAAAGCACATCAGTGAACCAATTAGATTTACCCCGACAATCAGCAATGGTTACATGGTCATTGCGAGACTCTTAAACCAGGTTTTATTTACTGAAGTCAAATTCCAGTGTCTGAGGTGGTGGGATTCAAACTACCATCCCCAAAATATTACCAGGATCTCTGGATTAAGATTCTGGCAACAATACCACTATACCATTGTCTCCTCTCACGTTCTCTCCAGTATTCCCACACAGTGTATGGAATCAGAAGATGAAGAAATTGAACATATTTGAAGACATCATCTGCAAATCTGTTCTCTCAACATGTGGGAAGCAACAGTACAAAAATACTGAAACAAAAACAGAAGTTGCTGGAAAAGCTCAGCAGGTCTGGCAGCATCTGTGAAGAGAAATCAAAGCTAATGTTTCGGGTCTAGTCACCCTTCCTCAGAACTGATGGTAGCTGGGAAAATGTTGGTTTATTTGTAGAAGTTAGGGTTGGGGGGAGGGTGTAAGGAGTAAATGATAGGTGGAGATAGAACCCTAAGAGAGAGAAGAATAGTTGGACAGACAAAGGAGTCAATAACGATCTGGCTGGGAGGGTGAATAACTGTTAATGGAGACTGTTAGTGGCTAACAATAGGTAATGTGTAATGGCAGACTATGTAATAACAAGATCTGGTGTGTGTGGTAAGGGGCTAGGACATGGGGGATTTCAGGCCCTCAAACAGATGCACAGATTGCAAAGGCTGATGTTGTCAGAGCTGTTGTGACTAAGAGGGTCTGAAATAACAGCCACTTGACTGAGAACACCAAACCATGAGACAATCAAACTTGCATCCCCAATACACTCCTCTGGAAAGCTGAAACCTAGACAATATATGCTAAGAAGGATAAAAGGCTGCGCAGTGATCACTTTTGCTTCATCAGAACTTAACTTTGGCATCACTTGGCAGGATGAAGTCACCAACTCAGAGGTTGTTGGATTGTACTAATTGCACCAGCATCTACTCATTGCTAAGGCAATGATGCCTGCAGTAATAATGAGTCATGACATTTTGTGTATGTATATCTCTGCTACAAGCATTTTGGATTAGTTCATGGAGATAACTTGTATGAAATATGAATATGGCAGAGAATGACACTGATGTCTGGATAATGGTCACTGATAACCATAGACTTTGTACTCTGAGTGAGCAGAAGTGAAAAGTTCAGCTGGCCAAGCCAAGGACCTGGACAAACCAAAGGCCAGCAAACTGCACATCTTCACAATACATTATCTTCCTTTGTCAAAAATATGGCAGAGAGTGCTATCCAGACTGTGGCTCCTGAATAATCACAATCGATGTTGTAAATATCCATGTTTTTCACTATTCTCCTTCTGTGAAGGTGATCTGCTATCTTCACTTAGGCAAAAGTGAGGACTGCAGATGCTGGAAATCAGAGTCTAGATTAGAGTGGTGCTGGAAAAGCATAGCAGGTCAGGCAGCATCCAATGAGCAGGAAAATCGACGTTTTGCCCAAAACTTCGACTTTCCTGCTCCTCGGATGCTGCCTGACCTGCTGTGCTTCTCTGCTATCTTTACCTACTCTGACCTACATGTAACTCCAGACCTACAGTAATGTGATTGACTCTTGTAATGAGGCTGCTCCTTTAACAAGGTTATGTTGTTCTTGTTTTTTTTTACCAAAAGGTGTTGTAAAAGGCAAAGGATCTGATTTGCCAATATGATTATGGCTAATAGATACTGCCTAAGGCAACAGTCAGAAGAAAAGGCTTTTAGGGTATTTTTTAAAACACTTGTACAATCAAAGGGGAGTGGCCAGTTCTTCCAGTTAAGGGATTTTTCTAGTTTGGTTTAGTATTAGCTGGAGACCCTGAGAATCTGCTGGGAGAAAAGAGGTTCCATGTTTCAGCCAATGATCCCTGGCTGATCCTTTCTGCAAACTTTCTCTCCTATAAGAACCTGTGTTTGAATTTACCTTTTTACAAAGGGGTATGTTTATGGGATTTGCAGGAAATCAGAACAGCTCTTTGTTAAGTTGCGAGAGATATCGTGTTGGTCTGGTTTTCAAATAGTTGTTGTTCTAAATTCTGTTTTCTTTTGCTTGAGTTTCATTCAGTTGTCTATAAATAAATTCTGTTTTGTTTAAAACTGAGTGGTTTGACCAATTGCATCATTTCTGGAATATCCACAAAACATCTGCTTGAACTAACCAGAAAAAAGTTAGGGTTTGGGCTACCTTCCTGAACTGTTTGGAAGGTCTGGCCTGGTCCATAACACCTTCAGGGAAATTAGGGATAGGCAATAAATGCTGACCTAGCCAGTGACACAGGTATCAAGTAAAGTTAAGTAAGGAGGGTAAATGGAATTGAGCCAAATCAGGTGATATGTAACATAGTGTTGACCATTACAGGATTATGAGACAGAAAGCTGCTGCAGTTCATTTTTGGCCAGGACTCCGAGAGAGTTCCTTGCACTTTGGTTTTGAATGTGCCTCTGTGCAAACTGACTGGACCTCCGTTTATTATCGAATCTGAAGGATGGTTTTTCCAACATTACATTTCTCTTTCAATACCACAAAGGAGCATGAACCAGATTCTATGTTCAGGCCTCTGGAGTGGAACTTGAACACAATCCAGAACATAAAATCATAAACTAGGCTGCCCTTATTATATTAAAGCAAATTATCTTTTGGCCCTCATGGAAAAAAAAATTGCTTGTTGTGGGCTGAGTATACAAGTTAATAAATAATCTGATTGTCTGAAAGTCTTCCTCAATGAGAAGCTTATGACATATGAATTCATTAACACTGCCTGGGTTGAGTTTACTCGTTGGTACCAGATTTGAAGAGCAGGTTTTGGATTAGTTCATGAAGATAATCTGAACAGCAATAAGAAGTATTTTGCCTATGGAGTGTAATTTCCTGTTCTAATTAACTGCAGATGGCTCCTACTTTGGCCAGAAAGTCATTGCCTTTTCCAGTTGATCTAATTACATCCACGTTCATATTATCAACCCAGTTGCAATACTTCATATTAGCCCCATCAGATTGACTGAAATATGCTCTTTATCATATCTTATGTTATACATACAGACAAATTAACGGACACAGGAGACTGTAACTTAATTTCCATGGATGATAAAGGTTTCACAGGGTAATTCCGCAATGAGAAGATTCCAGTTGGTCGTTCTCTTTTATGAAGGCATGAGTTAAAAACAGGATAAATACCGAAACACCAGTGTATCTGCTCCTCTATTTTCTCTGATTTTGGAGTCAGAAAGGAGGGGATATAATCATAATATCTGATCGAAGTTACTTAAGAGAGAATTCAGTAACATTTTTCACACAATAAACAAATAGAAATATAGAATTCATGCTCTAAAAAAGTTGTTGTTTCCCTCTAAGAGACTGTGGATGCTGAGATAAGCTCAAAACTGAGACTGACAGATAGCATTGTGCAGATGTTTTCTGGTTGGCAAGATATGACAAATTGTGCTACTGGGATCAGGGCCAGGGCATAAGGATAATGTCACTGAACTAGTGATGCAGCATCTCAGGCTAATGGTCTAGGGTTATGTGTTCAAATCCCACTATGGCAGATAGTAACATCTGAATTCAATAAAAATCTGGAATAAAAAGAGCTAATCTCATGGTGACCATGTAACCACTGTTTTGATTGTTGTAAATACCCATGAATTTCACTCATTTCTTTTAGTTAAGGTGGTCTTCCATCCCTACCTCGTCTAACCTACATGTGACTCCATATCTACAGCAAAGTAGTTGACTCTTAACTGCGTTCTGGAAAATGAAGGATAGGCTATAAAGGCTGGCCTAGACAATGACACACACATCGCATGAATGAATAAAAAAGTTATCAAGTAAAATGCAGTCAGGAGGGTAAATAGATTGACATGTAGATTAGCCATGATCTAAATAAATAATGCAACGATATAGTCTGTTCCAATGTCCCTGTGCTGCATCTTTGGGTATATGGCAAAGATGCATTTATCCTTGTACCTAATGAAATGATTTTCAGACATCAGGACTAGTAATGAATTACAAGTATCACTGACTGGCTCAGTATGTTCTATTTATGGACTGTGTTGCATGTCTTTGCCCATATGTTTTTCTAATAAGGACAAAAGCCTTCTATTGAGACATTTTTCTCATGCATTTTTTTCTTCCAAACTTTTGATCACTTGCTCTTGCACTGCTGCACAACATCTGTTATCTCCTCTGTGAAGCCCCATCGGATGTTTTCCACACTCAGTTACAAGTTGTGCTCTGTTTCTCTTAAAGGATGGATAATGCGAAATAGTTCAATGAAAATAACAGTAGTCCATGATGGCAGTAATGAAAGTTATCCAGATCTTAGCATATATAGCCGGAAGGATTGAATTTAAATCCCAGGAGAAGATAATAAGATTGTTCATCAAAGCCAAAGAAGAACACCAAAATGGTGTATTCAAAAACAATGGCTATCCAAAAAAAAATAGTCTACCGGTATCTACACAACAGGAAGACCCATGTCCAGAAACACTGGTCACTCTGCCATCCATAAGAACATACCAGAAAAGACCACCAGACTACTCTGACCCCGAGGTATCATGGTAGCCCACAAACTGACAACTACACTAAGACAACTACTGACGAGTATAAAGGATCCCATTCCCACAAATAACAGAACTAATGTTATATACAAAATATCATGTAAAGCTTGCCACAAACATTACGTAGGGCAAACTGCAAGAAAACTAGCCATTAGGGTACATGAACACCAACTAGCTATCAAGAGACATGATCAGCTATCACTTGTGTCCATACACCCGAACAATGAAGGACACCAATTTGACTGAGATTACATATCCATCCTACGACAAGCCAAACAAAGACATGCACGAGAATTCCTGGAGGCCTGGCATTCAACCCGGAACTCCATTAACAAGCATGTTGAGTTGGAGCCCATATACCAACCTTTAAGAAATAAACCAGAAATGATGCCACTTACCACAACAAACCGGGTCACATAAATAGCAAGTGGGACAGAACACCAGTGCTTCACTGGATGCTCACTGTTAATGTTATTTAGTATGGTGATGAAACATCTTCAAACATACATGCTAGTTCAGAAAGCAAGTCAACAATCTCATCCACAAGCTGAGCTCCAAATCTTTTCAAGAACTTCAAACAACATCTTTAGCACCTTGTATAATTCTGGTCTCCATTTTACAGTAAGGAGTTATGAAAGCTAGTGATATAATTAAAATACATCAGGGGTTGGGGGAGACAAAAAACAAATCTTTCCAATTGAAATGAAAGGGACACTTAGTTCAGATGTGGGTAGATATTAATATGATCTGTATATGAGCTGAAATAGAGTGTAATTGACAGAGTGAATTTTAAGGGTTACTCTCTTTTGTAAAATCTATTTGAAACTGCTTGCATTTATCATTCAGCATAAAGTTTCTGTTTCAGATATTATCTTTCTTCCAGGTTTGGGTTGGGCTAACCAAACTCTCTGCTCGAGGGCAAGTAAGGTTAGCTAATTAAGAAACTTGATTAATCCAGTTCTGTGACTGCTCAAAAGTACACTCATTGAAGTCTCAGTAGTATAAATAGGGGCTAGGCTACAGTCAGCAAGGAATGCAGCTCAAACAGACAGTAAATGTAAGAGCCTGGTGAGCAAATGAGTTTTGATGAAATAGAATTTAAACCTGACAGTTTCGTATGGAAAGGAATCTAGTTGAAACAGAGTGTAAAACTGAGAGTCTGTTGAGGAAGAAAGATTCTTTTGCTAAGTTAGCCTTCAGGAGAGCAGGAGCTGAAACATTGCATGGAAGGAGATCCAGCTAAAACTTACCTCTTTACAAGCAGTAGTAATTCTTGTTGGAGGGAGTCGGATGTAGGCCCAGTCAGTCTTTCTTTGACACAGAAAATCATGGCTGCAGAAATAGGTGATCTTTCACTGAAACTTACGTATGAAATGCTATAGATTTGATTTTAACAATAAAGCAGAAGTTTAATACATAAAAGAAATGGAGATACAATAGAAGAAACCAAACAGTGTACACATATATTTGAAAGATTTCAAAACACAGGTCACAGTGAGAGAGGGAGTGAGAGAGAGAGAGAGCTCGATAGCCTTTCATTTGATGATCCACACAACTGAGCTCAAACTTTCTAACCATGAAATAACTTTTAGAGACATTTCTGCAGCTTTCATTCTGATCTACCTAATTTCTCTATGAGACAGTGTTCTTACATCTGACCCTGGCCAGGTCTTCCATGAACTGCCTCAAAACTCTTGGATCTGTGGAGTTTTCCTAAACAAGAAGCAATTCTTGAATTTTAAACCAAAAATAAAAACAAGCTAATGTCTTTTAACATTTTGTTGTATCAAATTGCAGAACTCTTTTACAATAAAACCAATTACACATTATCATTCCAGGAGGGGCCAAGTCAGTCTCTCTGACACAGAAAATCATGGCTGCAGAAATACCGACAAGTTAATTCCCAAACTCCTACATACACAGTCCAAAACCCACATGCTACTTGTCTTAAATCCAAACATAAAACCAATTATATTAATATATATATATATAAATTACACACCTTGCATTACAATTTGACTGCAATTTGAGGAAGCTCCTGGCTGCTGATATGATCCAAGTTGGACACATCAGCAATAAGCTAAAAATCACACAACACCAGCTTATACTCCAACAGGTTTAATTGGAAGCACATTAGCTTTCGGAGCGATGCTCCTTCATCAGGTGATTGTGGAGGGCTCGATCGTAACACAGCTGGTGTTGTGTGATTTTTAACTTTGTACACCCCAGTCCAACATCGGCATCTCCAAATCATGACATCAGCAATAGGCATCTTCAGCTCAAGGCACTTTGTCTCAGAGTGTGAAGGCAGGCCATTTGGCCCACTGAGTCCACACCAACCCTCTGAAGGACATCTCACCCAGACCCACCCCAACCCTATATGTCCCGTGGTTAATCCACTTAGCCAGCACATTTCTCGTCACAATGGGCAATTTAACATGGCCAATTCACCTAACCTGCACAAGTTTGGACTATGGGAAGAGACCAGAGCATCCAGAGAAAACCCATACAAACATGGGGAGAATGTGCAAACACCACCCAGACAGTCACCCAAGGCTAGAATTGAACCCAGATCCCCAGCAGTACTGACCACTGAACCACCGTGACCCCCATCCCACTGAACTGCAAGAGTGAGCTGCAAACACTAGATTGCATCAGGGAGAGAGAATGTTATCTGGACATTTCCTGGTGGTCACAACATTTAGCACAGGGTCTCAGATATGGTCAGTGTTCAGGGACTGAAGACTGGGGAGTTGGAGCCTCAGCATATCTAATTATTCAACAGGTTTGGAGTATTTTCTGCTTGTTTGGATGCAAGTGAGGGATGCAGGGTGGTTAAATTAGTTGATCATTATAGCATGGGAAGTTGACAGATATTTTTGGAGAAGATAGGCCCATAGATTATTTTCTTGAACTTAAAGGGGTTGAGTAAGTCAGACAGAGTGAAAGGGTGGGAGAGGGAAAGGTGAGAGAGAGAGAGGAAATTGGAGTAGCACGAGGCAGAATGGCAGCATAGGGCAAAGGAAGAGAGGGCTAGAAAAGTTAAGGAGGAGCTTGAGAAAGATTGAGTTGCAAAGAGGAAGAGAGAGGAGTGAAGGATAGGATAATGAGAGGCAGAGTGGAAGAGTGGGTTGAGGGATAGTGGGAAAAGAGAGAATTCAAGAGACAGAGTGAGAGACAGACTACAGCTTAAGGGGACACTCCTAAGGACAGTGCCCTTGATGCTTTATCACCTGGCTATGTCCTCTCCCATTGCAAGACAGACTCACTCACTGTGCTCAAATGGTAAGATAATTTCAGGAGGAAGTTTGTCTAGGAGTTCTTAACATTGCCTCCAAACCCATGAGGTTTCAAGGCATCAGGTCAAACAAAGGTAAGGGAAATTCCCACCGATTACCACATACTGACTCAACCCTCCCTTGTTATCAACTGATGAATCAGTATTTCTCCAGGTTGAACAACATTTGGATAATGTTAAGGCAAAATTCAGTTTAATTATTAAAGTTCACTGCTTGGCATTCTCTAATTGTCATTGCCATGAATTATTCGTTTAATTTATTAATTTATTTGTTTTGATTTTGTTTTGATGAGGCTCATGTTTTCAATTGTGGAAATGCCAATGTTGCTGAAATGTTTCATTTTTATCCAGAAGGAAAACTAAAATTAAAATGTCCCCCCTTCACCCCAACATGCCAAGTCAGATTTAAATCATCTAATGCCCTTTTGACTGCCTCAGTTGAATCAGCCTCCACCATACTCCAGGCACAACCATTTGCGCCAGAACAAATTTTTGTTTTCTCACATTGGAGTTGCTTCTTCTGCAATACATTTTAAATCTGTACCCTTTGGTTCACAATCCAATTATGAGTAAGAACAATTTCACGCTATCCATACCCCTCACGATTGTGAAAACGAGCAAATCTCCTCTTTTCTTTTTGTGCTCAAGGAAAGTAGTCCATAAGCCTAACCCTGTCCTTATTATTGAAGTGGCTCATCCCTGGAATCACTTTTGTAAACATCTTCTGGATGCTTTCCAATGCATTCCTATAGTATGGCACCCAGAACACAACTCCAGCTGAGATCTAACTAGTGCCTTATATACGTTCATCAAAACCTCTCTGTTCGATACTGTATGCCCTTATTTATTAACCCTGGAATATTGTAAGCTTTATTAATAGCTGTCTCTTTCAGTCCTGCAACCTTTAATAACTTAGGTATACATGCATCCAAGTCAGTCTGCTCCTTTGCATGTTTAAGGATAATACATTTTATATCATATTGTCTCTTACCGCATTTCCTCCCTGACAGATACGATTGCACCCTCTTCACAATTCTCCTCCACCCTTGCCACCAGTTTGCAGACCCCTATTCTGAAGACTAACTTGCTGAGTCTTATTCTTGTGGCAACAGATGCCCTTGCTCATCCTTCTCAATCTCTTTCCCTTCAGTAGACAGAGAGGGTGACCTGAGCCCACCCCTTGAACAACTTAACTAGACAGCCCTGGACAAGAATGTCGACTTCTCAGCTCCTGATGCTACCCAGCTTGCTGTGTTCTTCCAGCCTCCTGCCTGTCTACTCTGGATGAGAATGGCCCAGATCTGTGACTGGTGGCTATACATTTATTTGACTACATTAGTCCTACCTCCTGGATTAGCCACTATCGAGACATAGAACTCCTGGCCCACTCTGTGGACTGCAGGGGCATGAACTGAGATGACCACCAGTGGGCGCCTGGTCATGGCCAATGTCCTGAACTGATATCAGAATCTACTTGACTTACTGTGCAGAAACCCATTGACTGATTGTGTCTCCATGACATTGGTAATGATTATTCACTTAAACTTTGAGATGTGGCAGCTTGCTTACCAAACTGCATTTGCCACATAAGCTGCTGGCATGCAGTAGAGGTGTAAGATTGGCATAGCACACTGCTATACAGCATAATGCCCAAACCCTTGAATGAGGATTGCAGTCCAGCAAAGCAAATGGCAGGGTTGTATGACTGTACTACATAGAATTGTTGATTAAGGCATGACAAGAATGGATGGTGAGAGCAAGCAGCTAAGTACTATGTGACTGAGCACTAAGATAGCGAGTGACAGGTTCTGAGATGGAACATGTCAGGATTTCTAATTTTTCTTTTTTAACTAATGCAGGTTAAGGATGTGGAAAGGTTGGCTTGCAATGGTAGAGACACTGTAACCCTCCATAATCTGCATGAGGTCAGGCCAGCTTTTTGCAGGATTTGTATTTTATGGTACCTCAGAAGTGACATGTATTATAATCTGGATGAAGGAGTATTTGAAAGGTAAGTCAAACACTTTCAATGTATTTCTCCCACACTCCTTCCCCACCAATGCCAAGCTTTCCCAACCCCATTCAATCCCCATACTGGTCAAATCCTCTGTTCCAAACTGTGGAACTGCCATGGCCACTGACCAACTATACACTCTGTATGGAAACGATGAACCCAATCGAAAGAGTAGTTTGTGTGAGACAGCTTGAAAAGCAAAAGTAATTCACTCAAAGCATTCCTATTTCTTAAAAAAAACCTTCTTTAACTGTAATTCTATAAAATTGTTAATCAATCACACTCTTAAAAGTATTGACAGCAAAAACGGAAGCTCTTTAAACTTCTTTATCCTGTGTCAATGAATGCTGTGTCAATTGCCATAACAAATCAGACAGTAAGGGCTGTCAATCAAGTTCAGTTTTCCCAAAGATGCAGCTTTTTAACAGTCCAATGGAAGTCTGGACTCACTGCCAAAACTCATTATGCAAGTTATAAATGAATAATTTATTTTTTCACAGAGGTTTTCTAACATATCCTATAGGCCCCAATGATTCTGTAGAGCAGGCATGGTCAGTCAATGAGCAGGAAATTTAGCAAGAAAGATATGAGTGGTATGAGGATTGGAAAGACATGAGTTGGCATGATTTGGAATGAATGGGGCGATGTGGGGATGGGGAGAGGTGAGGGGATGTGAATGACGGGGACTAGAGCTCTGTTCTTTGTTGTATTGTCATTGCTGCAACTGGGATAAAGTCCCAGAGCTTCAAGACAAGCTTGTTAACTTGCCTGACTCAACATTGGGCAGCTCATGTAGCTGTCTCCAAACCTTATTTGGAGAAGTCCCAAATTCTGTTAGCACTCATCATTACCCTACCACTGAATAAAAATCCTATCTTTGTAAGCACTTTCTCCCATGGTGAGCACACAAAGATGCAAAATTTCCAAGCTCCCACTACCATTTAGAAGATGAACATCCAATCCTGGACTAATGATCCAGAGAATGAGGCCACAATGCTGTCAGATTACAAAGAAACCCTTAGTGGTTCAATGCAGTCCTTTTAGGAAGGAAACTTGTCAAGTTTACTCATCTGTTTGACTATACCTTCTTGGTTTAGCTGGAGATGAGCAGTAAAAGTGAGTCTCATCAGCAATATCTTCAAAATGAGTTTAAAGTAATAAGCATACGAATAGAGGGAAGTCAGGATGACAGAAAGCAAGTATTGGACATAAATGGATCCCTTTTGAATTGATATCTGAGAAAGGATGTTTGAATTTCTGTATAGCATTTCTAAATTGATTCAGAAATTGGCACTAAAACAATGCTGACATTTACTGAAGACAGCAAAATATCAAAAGGGCATTGAAAGTGTGAAAATACATCAATTGTGTCAAAGACAGATAGAACACAGGACGTCCAATGCATTCAATGCAAAGATGTATGAAGTAATATACTTTAAGTAGCAAATCAGAGAGGTTTTCAAAACAAGTATTGTGTTTAAAATGGTTGGTAAATCAGTCACGCATGCGAAGTTTGCCAGAGGAAGAATAAAGGAGAAATGCACATTAAGTTGTTCCACAGAGAGGGTGATGAGAAACTAAGTTTCTTTACCACAAGTAGCTATTGAGACAATTGCCATGAGCTAGATCTTAACTCCGACAAATAGTGAGTTGAATTTCAATAACCGATTAAAGGATCAGAAATCTGAAATAGGACCTAAACCCATCTCAAAGCGAGCCACTTTCTGAAGTGCTTTGAGTACTGGGTGAGAAATTCCCTTATGGAAAGTAGGTTGCTAGTTCATGCATTATAATAATGCTTGCCCATTAAAACTATAACATATCAGAGCAGAATTGGGCCAATCGACTCAGTGAATCTGCTCTGCCATTCAATCATGCTCAGAGACAAAAAAGACAAGCAAGAGGCTGGAAGAACACAGCGAGCCAGTCAGCATCAGGAGGTGGAGAAGTCAACATTTTGAGTGTAACTCTTCTTCAGGTCTGCAGATAAAGGGGGTGGTGGGGGCAGGATGGTGAGGTGGGGGTAGATGAAGACAGAAGAAAGTGAGGACTGCAGATGCTGGAGATCAGAGCTGAAAATGTGTTGCTGCGCTTTTCCAGCAACACATTTTCAGTAGATGAAGACAGGTTGGTCATTGGGAAGAATGAATCCACTTGGTGGCAGGGGACAGTGGAAAGGATGGGGACGGGCTGGGAAGGGAGTTGGGGGATGGGGAGGGAGGTTATTTGAAAGTGGAAAACTCTGTTTTGAGTCCACTATTTGTCATTTATATAAGTGACCTGGGTGAGGCCATAGAATGATGGGTCAGTAAATTTGCAGATGACACTAAGGTCGATAGAGTTGAAGATAGTGATGAAGGATGTTGTAGCTTACAGAGAGACATAGACAAACTGCAGAGTTGGGCTGAGAGGTGGAAAATGGAGTTTAATGCGAAGTGTCTGAGGTGATTTACTTTGGAAGGAGTAACTGGAATGCAGATTACTGGGCTAATGGTAAGATGAGCAGAGAGATCTTGGTGTCCATGTACATAGATCCTTGAAAGTTGCCACCCAGATTGATAGGGTTGTTAAGAAGGCATACGGTATCTTAGCTCTTATTGGTAGAGGGATTGAGTTTCTGAACCATTAGATCATGCTGCAGCTGTACAAAACTCTGGTGCAGCCACATTTGGAGTATTTTATACAGTTCTTTGGAAAGGGTTCAGAGGAGATTCACTAGGATGTTGCATGGAATGGAGGGAAGGTCTTACGAAGAAAGGCTGATGGACTTGAGGCTGGTTTTGTTAGAGAGAAGAAGGTTGAGAGGTGACTTAACTGAGACTATAAGATGATCAGAGGGTTAGAAAGGTTGGACAGTGAAAGCTTTTTTCTGAGGATGGTGATGGCTAGCACAAGGGGACATAGCTTTAAATTGAGGGGTGATAGATATAGGACAGATGTAAGAGGCAGTTTCTTTACTTAGAGAGTAGTAGGGGCATGGAACACACTGCCTACAACAGGAGTAGACTGCCAACTTTAAGGGCATTTTAATGGTCTTTGGATAGGCATATGGATGAGAATGGAATAGTGTAGGTTAGGTGGGCTTCAGATTGGTTCCACAGGTAAGTGCATCATCAAGGGCCAAAGTGCCTGTACTGCACTATAATGTTCTATGTTCTCACTCAATGCTGGGTCCTCCGAGCTGTAGGATGCCCAGGTTGAAGATGAGGTGTTGTTCCTCTAATTTATGCTGTTGTTCGTTGTGGCAATGGAGGCGGCCAAGGATGGTCATGTTGGAAAGGGAATGGTTAGAGGAATTGAAATGGGCAGTGATTGGGTGGTCCAGTCAGCCCCTGCTGTTCCCTAAGTTTACGTTTGGTCTCCCCAATGTAGAGAAGACCACATTGGGAGGACCTGATGCAGTAAACTAGGTTGGAAGAGAAGCAGATGAACCTCTGTCTCACCTGGAAGTACTGTTTGGGGCCCTGGATGGAGGTGAGGAGGGCTTAAGGATGATGTGTTGGATGCGGAGGCTGGTGGGGTGGTAGGTGAGAATAAGGGGTCTATGTCTTTATTGCATTGGGGGGTTTAGAGCAGTGGGACAGGGAGTGGAGGTAGTGTGGCGGAGGGCTGTCTGGATGATGGAGGGAGGAAAAGCACATTGTACAAAATAGGTGGACATCTGGGATGCTTGCGAGTGGAATGTCTTCTCACCGAGCAGATGCAGCTGAGATGGAAGAATTGAGAGAATGGGATGGAAATCTTGCAGATACTGAGTGGGAGGAGATGTATGTAGTCCAGATAGTTCTGGGAGACTGTAGGTTTATAGGAAATGTCCGTCTGAAGAATGTCACCAGAGATAAAAATAGTGAGGTCAAGAAAGGGTAGGCAGGTGTCTGAGATGGAGGGCGGGGTGGAAGTTGTGGGTGAAATTGATGAACTGCTCCAGTTCAGCCTGGTGCAGGATGCTGCACCAATGCAGTCATCGATGTAATGGTGGAAGAGTTGGGGCACATCGCATCCTACCTTGACTCCATCCTCTCCCGTTTAGTGTCCTTATATGCATCCATACTCAACAAGGATAGCCTCCAGGCCCTCTGCTTCTTCCTCTCCACTGACCCCGGCTCCCCCAACCAATACCCTCCTCCGCCTCGTCAAACTGGTCCTCATCCTCAATAACTCTTCCCGTTTCCTCCAAATCAAGGGGGTGGCCATGGGCACCCGGATGGGTCCCAGCTACGCCTGCCTCTTTGTTGGCTATATCGAACAGTCCCTCTTCAGCACGTACATAGGCTTCCTGTTCGATAGTTTCTCCAGCCTGTCAGGCTGCCTGAGAATAGGAACCTCACAGCAAAGGATTTTTACAAGGAGGCCTTGTAAAGAGGCATTCAGAAAATCTGTTGCACATTTCCTAACCACACAACAGACCCCTGCAGGGAACTCAACTTCAGGCTAAAATCTAGTTCTATAAAACCCTTTAAATGTAAAATGTAAGAATAGAAAACAACACAGAGTGATTGACAGAGTGCACCATTCCTGCTTAAGTGCTAGCATTAAGACACGCAACAGGCTAAGTAGCCTCTTCTGTAATGTTTATAAATCATATTCCTGTTCAGGTTTAATCTCCACTAACTGGAACCTTGAAACATTTGATGCCAGTTCTGAACCACTTGCAAATGCAAACGTACATAATCAGCTTTCTTTTTTTAACCAATGTACAATTGTCACTCTATTAGAATTCTGAAACTCAATACAAAATAGCATTGTGAGACATCAGCTGCAATGCCTCAAGAAGAAATTTCATCACCAACTTCGCAAGGATCATTTGAAATGTACTTTATCTAGTCCTTTTAAATCAACACATAATGCTGCCAACATATTGTGGTATTGGTTTGGAATACTTCAGCGCATACACAGTCATATGCTGAGTAAAAAGGTAGACTTTAGGAGATGCTGGTAAGAGAGAGGCTACATTAACCTGAGGGTCACTACACTACAGGCGAGGGAAGATGTTCAGAATGAAAGTCCTTCATGGAAAACTCAGCAAAATTAAGAATTAAACCCATGCCATACACATCACAAACCAGCCGCCCAGCAGGTAATACCATGTCCCCATATTGACTGCTGTAGATATTACATCTCTCCCAAGTTTCTTGCTATTTGATCTCCATTAATCTAGTAGTTTACCTCTAATCACTTACTTAGTTTCTGCCATCATTAACATTGTTATTACTGTTGTCACTGTTTTTGTCATTATCACCATTTTCTCTGCCCCCTGCCTCTTTGTTTTCCACTGTCCTCAATCTGTGAATCTCACAGCTTGAGACAATCTCGAACTCTAACGGGACATCCTGATCTGGTTCACTTGAGATCAACGCTAGGGTGACAGTGTTGTACCATGGCTGGAACAGTTGTACCACTCAGTGCACTATGCACTATCTGATATGGTATAGGCATCATTTCAGTTTTCCTATTTGGCTCAAGTGAGATCAATGCCTTTCTGTTTCTCTGAAGGTCCTTCCAGGCATGTAACAATCTAACATCTTGGTTGATCTGTTTTGCTGATGTCCATGGATTTTGACTTCCTGCCCTGCCTTTGAGGTAAAAGGAGTTTTTGCCCTTTGACTAGAGTTGCACCATTTCTGGATCTTTTGTTCTAGCTTTTCATGGCCCTCTGAAATGTAATTTAGCTTGAAGGTTGTTCTCTGAAGCGAATATGTCAATTTTTAACCTCCTTTCCATTAACTATTATTAGCATTGCTCTGCAATTGGGTAGGGCCGCTTCCTAATTTGGATTGTTATGCATTGGAAGCACAACACAGTCTTGTCTACTCTGTTTGCCTCTTTGTTCAACAGAGGAAGAGAGAGCTTGGCTGATGCCTACCCCTAAAGAGAACTTCCTGAAATTTGTCTTTCACAAATTGAGGTTCATTTTCAGATATTAGTTATTCTGCAAAATAGTATGACATAAATGTCTTTGTCATTGCTCTGATCACCGATCATGCTCTGATCATGCTGTAGTTAACAAAAGTCTTGCCATTTCAACCCCTCTTGATTAACAGTCAACCAAATCTAAATATATCTTCCCTTTAAAACCAGACAAATTCATTTCTATCCTTTCCCATGACCTTTCTGGAAAGCTTGATGAGCGAAACAGAAAACGTTTCAAGTCCAGTATGACACTTCTTCAGAACTGGAGAACTAGAACCCAGTTCTCACTCTACAGATGCTGCTAGATCTGCTGGGTTTCTCCAGAATTCTGTTTTATTTTCCCTCCAAAGTATTTTGTTTAACTGAGTGAGGTCCAACATAAACAGTGCCGGTCTGTACAGTCACCTACGGACTCACCCTGAGAATGAAAGAGAGTCATCCTTATCTATAAGGGACCACCAGTGATGATGAAACTTGGAAACACTTTCAAGTCCTGAGCATCATTGTGTTGATTCGATCACTAACAATATGATCGCACTTTTGATCATACACTGAGATTCTTGTGGCAGTGAAGAAATAAATGGGCTTATCAGCATTCTGCAAAGTAATGTGTTACACGTATGCTAATTTGTCTGAACCTTTCAATGGCTTATGAAATTCTTGCCAAAAGTTTTGTCCATCTTCACTTTAAAGTATTGTGTTCAACCTCTCTTCGTGACTTTTCAATGAAGATTTTAGGAATGCATGCCATTTGAAAAATTGACTGCCATCCTGATAAAGCTACAACACAGTACTACTTGGGTGATAAGCAGCATATGTAGAAATTTAGGGACACAGCTAAGTGATTCTACAACCAATAGAAGTAAATCTGAGATCTGCACGCTGCCCACATTTAGTCATGAATGATGGTGGACACTTAAGCAACTCACAATGTAGATGAGGATGCACAAATATCTCTATTGTCAATGATGGGGTATCACAATGTATCAGTGTAAAAGGTAAGACTGAAGCACTCTCAACCATTTTCAGCTCATGGATGATCCATCTCAGCGCTTCCAAAGGTCCCCAGCATCACAGATGACTGGCTTCAGCCAATTTGATTTACTTCATGTGATAGCAAGAAACAGCTGAAGGCACTGAATAATGGATAATGTTACAGGGTCTAACAATATTCCAGTGACTTGAGCGCTAGAACATCTAGCTCCACTAGCCAAGCTGCTCCAATATAGTTACTGCACTGGCATCTACCTGACAATGTAGAAATTTGCTTAGGTACATCTTGTACACAAACAAGCAGGACAAATCCAACTTGGCCAAATAGCATCCCATCACTCTACTCTCAATCATCAATAAAGGGATGGAAGACATCATTTACAATGCTAGCAAGCAACACTTGCTCAGATATATACTGCTCATTGTTTAAATTCTGCCAGAGCCATTCAGCCATTGACCTTATTACATTCATCATAGCACCATTCTTTACATGCAAGTCGGCAACTATTCTATTTTGCTATTTCCAGTGCTCCCACCTATTTTGTTTTCATTCATAGAATGTAGATATCACTGGCTGGGCCACTCATGGCCTCATTGTGATCCTTCAGCTTTATCAAATAATTGAGGTAATGGCAAATTCACTAATGGAGATCCCATCCTTGCAGACTGCTGGGTCCCTCTTTGAGGAGCTGGTTCAGCCATGCTGGGCCAAATGCTGAAGCATTTTATGATTCTATCACCATTCCTGACTGACCTGCGTAAATACACAGGTTTTTCCTTCTTATGGTTGAAGTGTTCTGATCTAATGATGTCCTTCTCCAGAATTTTACAGGTTGTTCTAATACAATGTGTGTTTTGTTAATGTGAATTCACAATAATACAACTGATGATTTGGGGACACTGTTTCTAAAGTGTGAACTTTTAAAGAGTTATTGGTTATAATACGATTTCAGTCCCATTACTTCAAATGGTACTGCAATTACACAATTTTCTTATAACACAGGATTGCATGAGAACAGAACTACTATGTTATAGCAGCATCAACTATACTGTTTCATGGCTAAACTTAAAAGCCTTTCAAACCCCTTCCCCGTCTTTTAGAATCTTGCCACTCTGTGGCCCTATAAGAAATTTTTTCTGAGGTATTTATCTTCCCTGCCTTTTGATTTTTCTCCTTTTACCAGCAGTTTTTGTGGTCCAAGTCTTCAGAGATCCTGTGATACCTTTATCTTTCTTTTCCAATTGCATCACTTGGACACTTGTAACTTTCAAGTTCTGGTACAGAGGATTTTTTCCCCTGGTTGTCACATGCTTTATCTTGTGTTTTTGGCCAATACTATTATTGAACAAACTGTCTAGAATAAGCCTTTAAATGTAATGTCCCTGAGGTTACTTGCTTTACCTACATCAACTAGGTTTTCAGATACAACTCTCCAGTAAAGTGTCGAAGACCTCTCTCTTCACATGATCATTTCAGACTGATTTCTTCTCTCTTACAGGTGTCAGTGTCATGTGGTCAGTTACATCAAAATTATTTACATGAAACCAATAACACTTCTATAAGTGGTAAGATGGATACTAAGTGTTGGTCTTTCTAGTGATGCCCGCAGTAAAAGAATGGCTTTAAAAATATCATAGTTTCACACAGTGCTAAAGGAAAGCTTTCAGTCAATTGTGTCCATGCTGAACACAGATAGAGCTATTCAATTAATCCTAACCCCTGTTCATTGGAGAATGAATCCAATTTAATTATTGGAGAATAAGTCCAACATCCTCTTGAAATTATAGTTCAATTTGCTTCTTCCATACTTTTAAACAGATCATAATAATTCAGTGCATTAAACTTCTCATACCCTAGGCTTTTCTGCCAACTGTCTTAAATTTGTATTCTTTTATTCTGGTTCTTGCCAATTCGGGCTCAGTAACCAGGTTAGTAAATGGACTATCTCTAAAATAATATGTGAATTCTTGTATTTACTACGTTACATTGCAGAGGTAAGATGAAACTGAGATGGGGTCAATACATGTTCAAAAAGTAATTGATTCTTTGCACAGGGGGAAATGGTACATACTTGTTAGGGTTAGTCTGTTGATTAGCATCTCTTAATTAAATTGAGTCCTTAAGTGGAAGCATCCCTTATAACAATAAGCAGATTGGTATTTTGCAAGAGTGAAAAAGTTCAATAGTTATCTGTCACGGATATCTTCAGCAAACATATCGTTCATTGTGGATCAGCATAGTTTTAATTTCTAGACTCCATGCTAACGATAATTTAAAATTTCATACTGTAGCTCAAACCCCTAGATAATTATTGACAAAGATCACATGGTGGTCCTTCAGAAAATTTAACTGCAGTTCATTATCAGTTCCTTGCTAACAATTTTTGTTAAAAAAACTTCATGTCCTTTTTAGATTTGTCTTTTTGGTTTTAATCTCAGGCTTAGTACAAGAGACCCAATAAATAAACAAAAAACAATTGGGATTCTGATGACAAAGCCCTGTTTTTTTAGCTCAACTCCTCAGCAAGGAGAAGGTGGATTTGGGTCAACTGCTGTTTTGCACTCTATCTGATCTTAGATTCAGAACCAGCGAGGTTAATTAAAGTTGAAGTTGTAGCCTTGGTTTTTAAAAATCTTTTGAATATAACAGAAGAAACTTAAGCAGTCTGTATTGTATAAAATAATGGTTCTGAAACTGTTAATTTTGAAGCTGTATTTTACATCATGCGCTCTGCTGATATCATCCAGTCTTTGCATGGGGAAGATGCAGTGTTGTTTGAGGACCTGACAGAAAAGACATATCATCTCAGATTCTTGATAGTCTTTGCAATTATGCCCAACTACGCAATGTAACTTGAACTAATTTCTGTCAGAAAATAAACTGTTGTACGTTTAAGAACATTTGTCTTTAAGGACTCCGCATGCTGTGTCGTGTGACTCTGCCTGGCAGTTAGTCTGCCATGAGTCTGAACCCACATACACAACAGTTGGCTCTAATGTCTGCTTCACATCTTCATTGTAATATGTTTTCCTGTTTTAAGTAAAATAATCAACAGAGTTAATTCATCCCTGGCAAGTGCTTGATTATTAGACCACTGATATGACTTGTTGAAAAAATGATGGAAAACATCACACAGATGAGGCCTATCACCCTTGTACAGTTGGCAAGAAGATAATCGGTAGATAGAACATATGGTTAACAGTCTTCAGTTGTACAAATGGTACAACCTTCATATGACTTGCTGGTAAGCAGACAAATCCCAGTTTAATTTTCTTGAAAAAGTCAAGTGATCTGGATGTGTGATTGTATAAACCCTTTTGAAATTTCCAGAAAGATTTGCTAGACATACGACAAGTTATAGGATTGAAGACTTATTGAAAAATGGACTTAAATGTTGTTTTATGACTGGGATTCCAGACCAGACAAGCCTAAACCTTGAAGATAGTACATAGGATCACAACATCGGCTACTTTGGTATAATGGTATCTGACTTCTCGTCAGTCACTCTCTGTGTAGTGGAATCAGTGTAATGGCTTTAGTCAGTCAGCTATATATATGTGATCTACATTAACATCAGTAAGCACAGAACACTGTGTGTTAGTCTGTGATATTGTAACCATGTAAATATTAGTGTTGAAAATAAAGACATTTGTCACAACCAGAATGTGAAAATCATAAAGAAAACCACTAAATAAATCTGCCAATGTACGTCACACATCAATTAAGCTTACAGGTCCTAAGTAAAAATGTGATAGTAGTCACAATTATTAGAACAGGAAGAAGGGCTTATGCCCGAAACGTCGATTCTCCTGTTCCTTGGATGCTGCCTGACCTGCTGCGCTTTTCCAGCAACACATTTTCAACAATTATTAGAACACCCAACACAGCAAGACATGTGGAAGCATTTTCTTTTGGATGTACCAAAAAAATGTCCAAATTATGATTAATTTTGTAAGGCAGATGGCAAAGGTAGTGCATAAGAGCAAAAGCAATTCATGTACAAATAATCACAGTGTTCTTACAAAATATTCACTTCAGTAGAGCCAAATCCAAGATTTATACATGCAACATTCTTCTTGACATTCATTAGCAAACATGGTTGCTTGTCAGTAAATCTTGCCGAGGACTCCTAAGAGTTTACTACAATCTGTACCCAATTCACATAATACTGTTTTGGGGCTGTGTGTTAGTCAGGACCTTTTTTTCAAACTTACACGGACTACAAGACTGGATCTGCATTAATTGATGCAAGTGTCCAACAGTCAAATACCATATCAACAATTTTGGTTCAATTTATTCCAGTGCAAGCATAAATCTTATTCCTAGAAAGACAGAGGGCATAAAAATGATACCAACTCCTCAAGAAAAGGATGATTTTTGAAGATTTCTAGGTCTTTTTGCTCTCTTGTCACTATATGTTCCCCGTTTTGCTCAAACATTTGCATCACCAGCAGAATTATTGATAAACCATGTGCCTCTCTTGAAACATAAGCATCAAAGTGTTGAAACAGTGAGTATCAGAAACATCAAATTTGCAATTTTAAAGTTGTAGAGAGACAGCTACACTGGAGACAGATGCTTCACAGAAAGGATTGGGAACATGCACATTACTAAAGAGCAAAGCAATTGTATTTGCTTCAGATGCTCAACCTGTAGTGTGATTCAACTCGAACATTGAACTGGAAATATAACCTTTCACTTTTGAAGTCATGGGTTTTCAGAACAATCTTTGCTGTGAAAGCTTTGTCATAGAAACTGACCACAAAGCCACTGAAGATGACTTAGCAGCAACCATTAAGAAATCTATGCTGAGCTTTCTTTTAAAAGCACCTATTTCAGTCGATTTAACTTCTCCATTAGGTACTGGTTTGGAAATTAGAAACATAGGAACTAGAAACAGGAATAGGTCATTTAGCCCCTTCAGCCTAATCCATCATTCCATGAGATACATGGATGATCTATGGCCTAAATCCATATGCCTGTCTATAGCCCATATCCTTTAATGACTAGTTTAACACAAATTAAAATAAAAAACCTGATCTAGCATACAGTCCCTTTTGTGGAAGAGAGATCCAAAATCTACCAGCCTGTCTGTATAGAAGTGCCTCATAGCATGTTCACTTAATGGTCTGCCCCTAATTTTCAGTCTATGCACCCAATTTCTAGAATCCAAGCAGTAGAAATAATTTATCTTTATCTACCTAGTACTTTTCTGTTAATATCTTGAAGATTTTGATCTGATCATCCCTTAACTTTCTAAGTTCTGGAGAAAGCAGATCTCTTTTGTATTATCCCTCCTCATAACTTAACTCCTGAAGTCCAATTTTCATTCTTGTACATCTATGTTATACTCCCTCTAAGGTCAATAAATCCCTCCAAAGGTGTGTGCCTACATCTGATAACAGTACTCCAAATGGGGCCTAACCATGGCATCCTTATATCCTCTTGATATAAAGGCCAGTATTCCAGCAAATGTCCTGATTGTTTTGGCATTTGAACCCCCAAGTCACTTTGGGCATCCAACTTCATACCATTCAGAAAGTATCCTGATCTACCCTTTTTCAGTTCAAATAGATAACTTCACATGTGGTCACATTGAACTCCATCTGCCGCAGTTTTGCCTATTCACTTGGTCTATCAATATGCTTATGTACTTTCATGCTATCATCTACATCGTCGACCATCCATTGAGTCCATCTATACTTCCCGCTGTTTTGGGAAGGCAGACAACATCATCGAAGACCGCTCCCACCCCAGTTATACACTCTTCCAACCTCTTCCATCAGGCAGAAGTTACAAAAGCTTAATTACACATACCAAGAGATTCATGAACAGCTTCTTCCCCACTGTTATTAGACTTCTGAATGAACCTCTCAAATTTTAAATTTAATGCTGATTTTGCTATTTGTGCACCTTGTCTGCAACTGTAACATTGTATTCTTTGCTCCGTTGTATTACCCTAATGCACTTTGTATGGTATGATCTGTCTGTACTGCACATAAAACAGAACTTTTCATTGTACCTAGATACATGTGACAATAATAAATCAAATCAAAAATCAGATTTGGACATATGACTTGCTAGGTCATTATCTAAGTCATTTACTAATAACAGGATTAATTGAGGCCATAACTCATTTCCTTGTGAGACTCTACTGGTCACGTCTTGCCATTTTGAGTACCTATCCATAATCCCTACTTATTGTCACCTACCAGTCAACAAATTCCCTAGTTATGTCAATAATTTTCCCTCAATTCTACCTTAGCTAACAGTTTGATATGCGAGACTTTATCAAATACCTGTGGAAGCCCATGTATAAATAAGATCCATAGATGTTCCCCTGTTTGCTACCTTAGTCAACTCTTCAAAAGAATTCCAACGAGATTTGTTAGACATGACCGACCAACCACGAATTTATGCTGGCTCTCCCTGAATTAACTGAAAATTTTTGAGATGGTCAGTTACTTTGACTGTACACTCTAAGAATTTCTCCACCAAAGATGTTAGTCTAACCAGTCTGTAATTCATTGGTTTTCCATTTTTGCCCTTCTAAATGACCAGAATGGCATGTAACTTTTCCAATTACTGGAGAAACGACTCCTATATCGAGAGAATTTTGAAAGATTATAGCTCGGGCATCCACAATGTGCTCACTGTCTTCTTTTAACACCCTTGGATTGAATTCTCTAAAGGTGCTGGGGATTTGTCACTGTTTAATTCCACTAAGTTCCTTATCACCGATACTTTAATTATGTTAATTTTATTCAGAAACCTGTCACTGACCCATTATTAATTTCCTAGGGACTTCCTGCAGCTCTCCACATTTTCTACTACAAATTCTGAGGCGAGGTAATTATTACATATGTCTGCTATTCCAGCCAATACCTGAGTAAAGAAATTTGTCCTGTATTGCTTAATGGATTTATTCTAATTTTATTGCATTTATACCCCCAGTTTTGGGCTACCACTGTTATGGAACCTTCCCTCTTATGTATTCCCATTGAGTCCCCTCTTAATTTTAAAGATTGTGGCTTGGTCATGCATCTGTATAGAGAAGAACCACATAATGGTCTTGATAATTATAACCTTTTTCAATCTGGTATCATTTTTGTAAATCTATTTTGCATCTTCTTCAATGTCTCTTTACTATTTCTATTGAGATCAAACTGAACACAATGAAAGTTTTAATGTAAGTCCTCTGTTCTTGAATGGTATTTCCCTTGAAATGAAATTCAGTGTTAGGATTGTTCTTTTAGGTGACTTTGTTAATCTGGATTGTTATTTGTAATGAGTCAGGAATTTGTACCACTAGATTCCCTTGCTCCTCTACCACATTTGGGCCCAACGTTTCCAAGAAAGGTGACCTTATTCCTTCCGTCAAAATGCATCATCTCTCATAATCACTGATATAATCTGAAATTAATTCATTTGTCATTTACTTTTCCCTTTATCAAAATTTTCTTCTTTGATTCTTCTTTGCAGCTTTACTGCAGTATTAACTATGCATCCCAAGTGAGTGACATCAGTAGATTTTGATGTTGTACTTGTGAGAACAAATCACTTATGTAAGAAGTGTTTTTTCTTTATTTGTCATGGGATGTGAGTGCCATGAGTATTTATATTTGTTATCCATCCCTAAATGCCATTGAACTGCGTTAAACATCAAACACATTAGTATTTGTCTGGAGTCACATGTAGACCGGCTCAGGTAAAGGATGGCAAATTTTCTTCTCTAAAGGACATCACTGAATTCGACATTTTTAAAATGAAAGTTGACATTGAGAAAGTCTTTCAATTCCAGATTTGCTTATTCAATTCCAAATACAACCATGACTTGAATCCATGTGTCCAGACCAGAGTAACGAGGTTAGACTTCAGCTATACAGGGCATGGGTAGTAGTATTCAGTAATGATCTCCATACTAAAAGTAAGATTGAATTCATTTAAATCATTTCAGAGAAGGTTTACTGTACTATTATCTGGAAGGAGTTGGTTGTCTTATGACGAAGTGTGAACAGGCTGGGCTAAGATTAGCTAGAGTGCAGAAGAACAAGAGGTGACTGGACTTAAACATAAAAGATTCTGGGGGGATCCTGACAGAATGGATATGGAGAGGATGATCACTCTTGCGGAAGAACCTAGAACTGGGAGCGAAGGTCACTGTTTAGAGAAAAGATGTCACCCATTTAAGTCAGATTTGAGGTGGAAAGCTTTCTCTGGGGCTCAGAAGACTTTGAAAATCTCTTCCTCAAAAGTTAGTGAAGCAGAGTCCTTGAATGCTTTTAAGGCAAAGGTAAATAGGTTCTTGATAAGAAAGAGAATGAAAGGGGTCTGGCATAGGCGAGAATATAGAGTAATCAGAGGAGCTGTGGTCTCATTGAATGGTGGTGCAGACACGAGAGGCGGAGTGACTTATTCATATTCTTACTTCATAAGTTCATGAGAACTTTTGTGAACTCTTCAAACAACACAGTCCATTCCCTTCCATTATCTCTGCAGCATCAAAATAAAATCAAGAAATATCTCCTGTAAGTTAGATGGTGATTACTTAACATAGTGCCAATGGGGATGGTACATTGTAAAATTGTATTTATTCCTTGTATTACGAAGTACATATTCATTCCTATGTATTTGACAGGGTGCAAAAACTTTGCAGATCAGACACTAACTCAGCAATAGATACTGACTGTTGCCAAAATGTTCTCACTCTGAAAACATCTGGCACATATAAGGAACACCTGCACAACTGCTTTTCCTAGAATGGTGATCTTCAAAGGCCATGAAATAATTCAGTGGGATAGACCACATGTCCTCTTTCTAATTATCTGGACAGCACTGAAATGAGGTTAACCAGAGTCATATGATCTCAAATTATTAAAATTTACATTGGCTTAATTAAACAGAATAAAATCATGCCAGATTTATCAACGAATAGATTTTGATTATAACTGAACTAAATTAATCATGAGATTTCCTAACCAGTCATACAACAATCCTTTGTCTATACTGTTGGAGGACCTCAAACATTCACTGTTGTTAAGGGCACAAGACATTGGGAGTAATATATTAGCTTGGATAAAGGTTAACGGCCCTGGGAACCAAATTTTGCAAACAAGGTATCAGCATCTGAGCAGAGCTATGCACCAATGTGTACTATATCAAATGACCTCATTGATACCAGCATGAAAATTTCTCTTTATTTACCCAAATATTAAGCTCTTTGAAACTATAGGAAATAATTTCTTGATATTAAGAAATATCCAGATAAAAATAAACAACACAGAGGAACCTCGATTATCCGAAGGACCCGAGTGGTGAGTATTTCATTTGGTTAATTGAATTCTGAATGATTGAATGCCAGATAACATAGTTTGGCCAAGCATAGGGACCTTGTGATCTTGTTCGGATGATCCAAATCTCAGATAATCGAAGGTTGAATAACCAAAGTTCCTCTCTACTTGGAATTGAACTCACATGATTGCTTCATTTTGAGGTAAACAAGATAAGTTAGACAAGAATAAGTCATTTGCAAATTTTGCTGGTTTTTCCTTCTGGAATGTAGCCAGTCACATAAATGATCAGCAAACTTTATTAAAAGAGGTAATATAAAATATGTAAAGAGGTACTGATAGTGTTGTACAAAACATTAGTTACATCAAAGAGGATTGTTGTATGACCGGTCATGAAATTGACATTTTATGATTAATTTAGATAAGTTCTAATCAAAATATATTTATTGATTAATCTATCATGATTTTGTTCTGCTTAATTAAGCCAATGTAGATTTTAATACTTTAATATGTGACTCTGGTTAGTCTCATTTGACAAGGAAACGTACCACAGGCAGAAGCCCCCTGTTTAGCCCATTTCACGGAGCCAGATCACTAGAATGTACAACCTTCAAGGTTGAATAAGGTGAATTTACACTCTTCTGGTTCAGTCAGGCTTTATTGGGCACAGAGGAAAGTAAGAAGGGGCTTACTCTGGGAAGGGGAAAATAGCTTTGCTGTACACTGTCTTTGTTTTAATTGCAGTACTTTGGAACAGAGGCAATTAGAATTAACCAAATGTGATCGTTATATCAGAGTTAACTTTGTAACAACGTGTGTTTAGGGCTGTAACTTTATAATCCTTTAGAATTTTGTTAATTCAGACTATGTGTTGACTGAAAGTATAAGGACATCTCTTCTTTGTGCAACAATTTGTTCATATTAGTACTTTGTTCTTTTCTATTAGTTTCATACAGTTTTGAACTTATAAGCAACTGTTACAATATACCTTTTGTCTTTCAAAAAACAAAGAAACTCATTCCAAGCACCCACAACAACAGAGAAAATAAACAGCATTTAGTTGTTGACCTTTAACACAAGCAGTCACAGATAGGAATTTGATTTAATGAGGGACTCTTGACAATGAAATGAAAACTGAGACAGTAAGTTCAGTGTCAATCATGGGGAGCTGACAGCACACATCTCCCTATTCTAAATAAATGGGTAAAAAAAACATAATATATCCTTGTATCTAAGCAAGAACTCATAAAAATAACAATAGCAGACTATGAGAGTATACGTCTATGGATAATTGACAACTTAAGGAATCAGTAAGGAGTTAGTGAGAAGTGACAGCACTTTGAAGAGTCCAACAGCATAATAATTGATCATGCTGTCATTGTTGCTTGTACAGATTTAAAAAGCAATAGCGCTTGGTAACCCAGGGTTGCATCAAGTTTGAAAGTGCAGTTAGTTGAAACTGCTGTCCAAGTAGATGTAGAAGGCCCTAGCAATGACAGAGAGGCTGAATGTTGATCCTACACCCTAAGCTGAACTAGAAAGAAAAGTCATTACATACTGTAAAGTCACTGCCCCTGCTTTAATAAGTATTACTTGATAACTAAGTAAAGTTTCCTGACTTACTTCACTAGACTGTCTCCTGGTGCTTTAATGGTTAAAGTCTCAAATGCACACAGTCTCTACTTTACATATTGCTACTATATGGAAAAAATAATTAAGTCATGTGGTGTTCAGTGAAAGTTCACCAGGAATAAGAAACTATGATGATGAGAATTGATGTCCCAGGAAGAGAGGTATTTCCACTGTTGTGTTGAAGGGTGATAAGTAATTTAAAGACCATAAAATTGCAGTGTTTTGATGGTGTGAGTTAAGCAAAAAACATTTTGTTTGGGAATCAGTAATAAGATGGCAATTTGAAATTGTCTCAATGAATGATCCTCCACAATCACCTGATGAAGGAGCAATGCTCAAAAAGCTAGTGCTTCTAAATAAACCTGTTGGACTATAACCTGGTGTTGCGTGATTTTTAATTCAATGAATGATGAAATGATTTAGGAACATTTTCCTGATTTTTCCTATCAAGGACTGACATGAAAACAGCTTTGAAGAATTCTGTGATCATGTCACTCCAAAGCAAAGCCAGATGTGTAGCACTTGCTACAGCATGCTGCTTCTGCTGTTTACCATTTAGGCGGTTTTGGGTTAGAGCTTCACCTGCTTGGCAGATCATTTTTAGATGCATCTTGTAATGGTCTATGCATGCTCTCTACATATATCATTGAATCATACTTTGTCACTTAACCTATACTATTTGATTGAAGTTATGACTTCAACTCCCCAAGTATTATAAGGTGGTAAATCTCACCAATATTGCCATTGATGATTAGAACTGTAATAGGTTAATGGCAAGGATGATCAAGAGGTTTTCTCCCTCGCTATCTACTATCAGGTAAGTCAAGCTAGCTATGTCTTTTAGGATTTTGAATGGTAATGCGGTAACTGTACTGCCAAGCATTGCTGGCTGGTGGGCAATCAAGAGTAAAGTATGGAGTAAATTCTGCACATTTGCTATCTTCACTATTTCTTCCAAATGGTGTTTATAGTAGAAGAATAGTGATTTCTCAGATGCAAGAAAATGGTACAAATTGTGATTTGCAGGAGATTTCCTTGCTCATGTTTGACCTTATGTCAAGATATGTAATTGGGTCCCAAGTCTTGGTCCTCTCCCTCTCCTCTCTCCATTACTGTGATGCTAACCTTGTACTTGCCCTGTTGTGGGATAGGGTAATATCTGGGGTAGTGTTGGAGATGTCAGGGATGTTGTCTGAGAGTTTGACCATGTGCAGCTATTGCTTTAATGGTCTTTAAGGTAGTTCTTCCAATTTTGACACAAATCTCCAAATGGTAGAGAGAAGAATCTTGACTTGGACAATGCCTGAATATGATGCTTCTTTTGATCCAGGAAGTTTCGTTCATATTGCACTTTGTTTGATATTGCTGAATGGTTTACTAAGCCATTTTAGAGGGCAGTTAAGAGTCAGCTGTTCTCCAAATAAGAGTACACCAAGTCTTCGAAGTGGGGATTAAAATATTACGTTAGTAATGGGAAAAATACTAGAATCCATTATAAAAAAATAATAGCTGAACTATTGGAAAACAGTGACAAAATTGGATAGAGTCAGCATCAATTTATGAAAAGGAAATCATACTTGACAAATCTATTGGAATTTTTTGAAGATGTAACTTGTAGAATTGATAAGGAGGAGCCAGTGGATGTGGACTTCCAGAAGACTTTTGATAATGTCTCACGTAAGTCATTACCATGTAACCTTAAAGCCCAAGGGATTAGGGATAATGTACTGACATTGATAGAGAACTGATTGGCTTATAGGAGTTAAAGAGGAGGAATAATGTATCTTTCTCCAAGTGGCAGCAAAGACTAGTTGGATACATAGAACATAGAACAATACAGCTCAGAACAGGCCCTTTGGCCCTCAATGTTGCACCGACCTGTGAACTATTCTCAGCTCGTCCCCCTACACTATTGCAAAATCATCCATGTGCCTATCTAAGGATTGTTTAAATTAATGTCACAGGAATCAGCGTTATTCACAATACACAAAGATTTAGGTGTGGGAATGAAAGCTAATATCACCAGGTTTGCAGGTGACAGAATGCTGGGTTGGAGCATGAACTGTGATGAAGATGTAGAGATGCTTCACTGTGATTTGGATAAGTTGAATGAGTAGCAAATTCATGGCAGATGACGTTTTTTTATTCATTCATAGGATGAAGACTTCGCCAGCATTCATTGCCCATCCCTAATTGCCCAGATGGTCTGGAGTCACATGTAGGCCAAACCAGGTAATGAAAGCAGTTTTCTTTCTTAAAGGAGATTGGTGAACCTGATGGGTTTTTCTGATAATCAACAATGGCTTCATGGTCTTCACTAGACTCTCAGTTCTAGATTTTGTTCTTTTTTTATTAATTAAATTCAAATTCCACCATCTGCCATGGTGGGATTTAAGTATGGGTCCCCAGAACATTCCTGGGTCTCTGAATTGACAGTCCAGTGAGTATCCTACTGATTTATGAAGAGAGATTGAATTGGTTAGGACTACATTCACTGGAGTTTAGAAGAGCAAGGGCTGGTAGGGAATCTCATAGAAACCTATAAAATTCCAACAGGACGAGACAAGATGAATAAAGGAAGGATGTTCCCAATGACCAGGGAGTCCAGAACCAAGGGTCAGAAAACCATAAGTCTTTGAAGCAAAAGTAGGTTATTCAGCCCATTGAGTGCTCTTCTGTCAATGAGATTATGGCTGATCTGATAATCCTTAACTCCACTTTCCTGCCTTCCTCCCATTGATTCTCTTATTAATTAAAAATCCTTAACAGATAATCCTATACTTCATGACCCAGCATTGACTGTCATCTTCAGTGAAGAATTCCACAGATTCTCCACTCTCTGAGTGAAGAAATTCCTTCTCACCAATGATTGTATTGAATGGCAGGGCAGGCTTGAAGAGCTGAATGGTCAATGGCTGCTCCTAGTTTCTATGTTTCTATAAGATCTGAGGTGACTTTGAAGAGACAAGTTCAAATGAAATATTTAAGTTCCTTATCTTCCCAGAAAGAGTCCTAAGTCACAGTGACAAATCATGACAAGCAAGAAGGGATTCTCAAGCACAAAGCACATTGTTCTTTCTAATAACACAATCACTATAGACAAATGTGAATGTAAAAATAACTTGGAGCAAAGAGCCTACATAGTTCAGTGTAAATCAAAGGTAGATTGAGAATTAAAATTTGCAGACACTAACTAATGATATGGTGCATTTAACTCTATGGAAACCACTGAGAAGGGACAACCAATATTCAATTATTGAAGACATTACAAGAAAGAAATTGTCTGTTTCAGAGATTCAGGCTATTGCAAAGAAGAAATTGCCTGTGTCTATAGTGAAAACACCCCATGTAAAGAAAATCCAAGAAATTAAAAGATCTCCAATTCAAAGACACCTACAGACTTCAGACTGTCAAGAAGAACATCAAAGTCAATGGTCTTCCATCCATCAAATTACCAGCCTTCCAAACCCAAAACAGAGATCACATTTTGAGAGAATAGATCACTATCTGGATTGCCTAAATGTGTAAAGTCACAGGCTTTGGAGAAAAGATGAGTAATGGTAAGTGTAATTATACATAAATGTCTAATACTTAAAATGTGAGAATAGAGTTGGGAGGGGAGTTGCATATGGGTGAGAAAATCTTAATACTGAGGATTGCATTGAGCACCATCCACTGCAAACCTATGGACGGAACAGCTTGAGATATTGGAGAAGTTGACCTACCTCATAGTCTCTGCCTTAATAATTACCATGTCAATGTAATAAGTACCTACTGTTTGTTCCATGCAATAGCCACTTTAATTAGACTAGTAAGTGGTTTCCTCTCTCACATGATGCCAAACAGATTCTATAAGGTCCCTACATTTAAAGGGAATGATGGATGCATGTCTAACACAAGGTGAGGTGCAGGCTTGATTTAGCTTCACTCACACCATACTTGGCAGGAATGCTAGGATAATATGGCCAACCAAGACCTGCATAATTGTTTTGATAATATAAATTTGGATTTTATTATGCAAGGTGAAGGCATAAGTAAGAGAATTGATATGTAATTGATTATATCATCTTCTGTGAACAGCTTTATGTGTGAACAAAAACAATTACAATCCATCCAAACACCCCCTTCGTGCCAGAGGGTATAGTCTTTTGATAAAAAGGTGCAAACTTAAGAATGAGATGAGGAGGAATTTATTTTGTCAAAGGGTTGTGAGTCTTTGGAACGCTTTGCCACAGAGAGCTGTGAGGGCAGAGTCCTTGTACATTTAAGGTTGAGATACATTCTTGATCAATAGAGGAATTGAGGGGTAAGGGAAGTGGACTTGAGGAATATTGAATCAACTATAATCATATTGAATGTTGGAACAGGTTGAGGGGCCGATCAGCCTATTCCTATTCCTATATTTTCTGATCTTCTGGCCAAACAAGAATATTTGGATGACAGAGGACTTGAATGAAATAATGAAGCGGGGTGAATTATATTCCATGTGGAAAACCAAGGTAAACTTAATGACCTAAATAATTGAGGTCCAGAGTTTAGCACACAATTTAAAAAAATTAGGGAATCTCACTCAGATTTGAAGTGATGAGATTTGGTTGTTTACTCAGAGAGTCATGAACCTTTGGAATTCCCTATTAGATAAGGCTGTGGAAGCTCAGTCCTTGAGTATGTTTAAAAGAGATTGAAAGATTTCTGAGTGCTAATGGTATGCAGAGTTCTGGGGATAGAGCAGGTAAAGGTCATTGAGGTGTTCACTCAGCTCTGATTGTGTTGAATGGCAAGACAGGTTTGATGGGCTGAATGGCCTACTCCCATTCCTATGTTCCTAAGGTGAGAAAGGAAATTCAGAAGATGAAAGATGCATACAGAAATAAGCTGCACTATTGGTTTTGTATAAATAATGAGAGATGGAAGGAAGTTTCTAAATAAAATGTCAGACTTCACATTGACAAAGGAAAATGATCTCTAGTTGTCCAGAGACCATCCTTTCAATGATGCAAAGAAATTGAACAGATTTATTAAGCAGGTTTGAATGTGATGAATTTGTGGAACATGAGGTTTGGCGGCAAGCTTCACTGTGCAAGTTAGAAAGGTATTTTATTATTGTCAATGTCATTATTAGGCAATAAAGTAATATTTCAACTGAGTGAATTATTATTACATGAAAAGCATATGGCCTGGATCAGATTAACAAAGAATGTGCCCATCAGTTGGCAGTTTCCTTTTCTGTGGTCTTTCAGAAATCATTTCACACTCACACTGTTCCTCTCTGTTAGAAATCAGCCATCAGTGTTCCATTTGCCAAGGAGTTGTAGCCTGTTGACGTGAATGATTACCAACCAGTTTCTCCTACCAGTGATAGTCAGGAAATAGCTCAAGTGCATTGTGTCAAAATCATCATTCAGATCTTCTTAATTCCACACATGGATCAATAATAGTTGTCGATCAACTTTTTAAGTCAGTGAACTATACTGTTCTGACTTTGCACTGTTGAATCAAATTGACCTCAGAATAGACAACTATCTATGCCATATTCATTAATTTTTCTTCACCTTTTAATAACATTAAACCACTCAAGCAATGTACTTACTTCTGCCTTAAAACACTACCTTCACCATCTTTTAAGAATAGACTTCCAAAGACTCATGAACTTCACAGAAAAGAAATCTTATTCCTGTTTTAAGTGGGCAAGCGCTTAATTGTAAACAGAGGTCCCTAGTCTAGATTCTCAAAGAGAAAGGATCCTTTCTACATCCACTCTTTCAAGATTCCCCAAGATCTTTTGTGTCAATCAAATCACCATTTATCCTTCTAAACTCAAGCGCATAGAAGTCAAGTATGTCGAACATTTTCTCATGAGCAAACTTGCCCATTCTAGGCATTAGTCTGGTAAAGTTTCTCTGAACTGCTTCCATTGCATTTTCTTTAAATAAAGTGACCAGGAATGTACTGGGTACTTCAGATGTGGTCCCACCAGTGGCCTCTATAGCTGAAGCATTACCTCAGTATTTTTATATTCAATTATAATTACTTGCCGTGCCTGCTTACTAACCTCTTGTGATTCAAGCACTAGACCACCCAGATTGCTCTACATCTTAGAGCTCCACAGATTTTTAAAATTTAGGTAACATGTTTTTTTTTATTCTTCCTGCAGAAATGGATAATATCACATTTTCCCACATTATACTCCATTTGCCACGTTTTTGCCAAATAACTAAACCTTAATATGTTTTGTAGTTTCTTTATCTTATTCATAAATTACTTTTCTATTATCTTTGTGTTGTCAGCAAATTTAGCAACCATCCCTCTGGTCTCTTCAGCTATGTCATAGAGTCATAGAATCATACAGCATGGAAACAGGTTCTTCAGTCCAACCAGTCCATAATCCCACAGTCTCATTTACCTGCACTTGGCTCACATCCTTCCAACATTTCTTATTCATGTACTTATTCAAATGTCTTTTAGATATTGTAACTTGTATCCACATCACCGCTTTCTCTGAAAGTTCATTGCACACACAAACCACCTCTGTGTAAAAAAAAATGCCCCTCATGTCTTTTTTAAACCTTTCTCCTCTCACCTTAAAAATATGCCCCTCAGTCTTGAAATTCCTCAGTGTAGGAAAAAGACACTTGCCATTCACATTTTCTATACTCTCCATGATTTTATAAACTTCGATAAGGTCACCCTCAACCTCCTATGCTCCAGTGAAAAAAGTCCTAACCTCTCCAGCCTCTCCTTGTAAATCAAACTCTCCAGTCCTGGCAATAACTAATCCCTACCACTTGTACATTTTGCCAATCAGAAAAATGACCCATCAATGCTAACTCTGTTTCATGTGAGCTAGCCAATCTTTCATCCATGCCAAGATCTTATCCCATCTATCATGAGCTTTAATTTCCTACAATAACTTTTGCAATGGCATTTTATGAAGTACCTAGGGAAAATCTAAGTACAATACATCCATGAGTTTCCCTTTATCTGTAGCTCATGTTACTACAAATGATGTCAATAAATTGATTAAACATCACTTCCCATTCATAAAGCTGTGGTGACTCTGCCTGGTGACTTTGACCTTTTTTTAAGTGCCAGTCTATAACTTCTTGAATAGTATCTTTCAGCTAACTCCTGAGCCACTTCTTTTAACACACAAGGATGAGGTGCACAGCTCACAGCTGAGCAAACTTTACTCAATATCACTTCCTTTATGACTGTAATTTTGTACACATTCTCCCTGCATCCCATTTCCTGAGTAATGCCAATTTATGGAACATTATTTGTATCCTACAGACAGGATCAATGCAACTTACCTATTAATTCATCTGCCATCTAGTTATTTTCTGTCATTTATTCCCCAGATTCATTTTGTTGGACCAATGCTTACTTTGTTTGCTGATTTTTAAATAATCTGTATATTTCTAGCTAGCTTTCTCCGACTCAATTTTTTCACCTGATTAAAGTTTTAGTCATTCTTTGCTTATTTTTATACCTGACCAGTGCAACAAGTCCCCTTTCCCAACTAATTTAAGGATGGAAAGTCAAGATTCCTGACAATCAAAGGTGTAGCAATGGGTACCCGCATGGGTCCTAGCTATGCCTTCCTTTTCATGGGGTATGTGGAACATTTCTTGTTCCAGGCCTCCCCTCCCACAACTGCTTTAATCGGTACATTGATGACTATTTCGGTGCGGCTTCGTGCTCTCGTCCTGACCTGGAAAAATTCATAAACTTCACTTCCAGTTTCCATCCCTCCATCACCTTCACCTGGTCCATCTCCGACACTTGCCTTCCTTTCCTTGACTATTTCTGTCTCCATTTCCAGCAATAGTCTATCCACTAATATCCACTACAAGCCCACTGACTCCCACAGCTATCTGGACTACAGCTCTTCTCACCTTACGTCCTGTAAGGACTCTATCCCTTACTCTTAGCTCCTTCACCTCCGCCGCATTTGTTCCAATGAGGCCACTTTCCAAAGTGGTGCTCTTAATATGTGCTCCTTCTCCAACCATAGCTTCCCACCTACAGTTGTTGACAGGGTCCTCAACAGCGTGCAGTCCGTCTCCCGCGCCATGACCCTCACCCCCTCCCTCCCCTCCCAGAACAAGGATAGGGTCCCTCTTGTTCTCACCTTTAACCCCACCAGCCTTCACATGCAAAGAAAAATCCTCTATGATGGAAATGTGTTGCTGGAGAAGCGCAGCAGGTCAGGCAGCATCTAGGGAACAGGAGAATCGACGTTTCGGGCATTAGCCCTTCTTCAGGAATCAAAGCCCTGAAGAAGGGCTAATGCCCGAAACGTCGATTCTCCTGTTCCCTAGATGCTGCCTGACCTGCTGCGCTTCTCCAGCAACACATTTCCATCTCTGATCTCCAGCATCTGCAGACCTCATTTTCTCTTCAAAGAAAAATCCTCTGCCATTTTCGCCAACTCCAACACGACGCCACCACTAAACACATCTTCCCTTCCCTCCCCCTGTCTGCATTCCACAGAGATCGTTCCCTCCAGGACAACCTAGTCCACGCCTCCATCACACCGAACACCTCTCCCATCACACATGGCACCTTCCCATCACACCTAAAACCTCTCCCATCACACACGGCACCATCCCATGCAATAGCAGAATGTGCAACACCTGCCCCTTTACCTCTTCCATGCTCACCATCCAAGGCCCCAAACAGATTAAGCAGCATTTCACTTGTACCTCTTTCAATTTGGTCTATTGCATTCGTTGCTCCCAATGTGGTCTCCTCTATATCGGAGAGACAAAACGCCAACTGGGTGATCGCTTTGCTGAGCACCTTCGGTCTGTACGCAATCAGGTCCCGGACCTTCCCGTGGCTTGCCACTTCAACACACAATCCTGCTCCCATGCCCACATGTCTGTCCTTGGCCTACTGCAATGTTCCAGTGAAGCTCAACGCAAACTGGAGAAACAGCATCTCATCTTCCGACTAGGCACGTTACAGCCTGCCGGTCTCAACATTGAATTCAACAATTTCGGATGATTATCCCATCTCACCCCTCTGTTTTCATTCTGCTCCGCAATTTTATTTCATTTATTTTATTTATTTTTTAAATTTTTTTTCACTGTTCTGTACCTCTTATTTC
>NC_057713.1:31718983-31721141 GCF_004010195.1 Chiloscyllium plagiosum
GCACTGGCTTCAGCCTTGGTCATTCACAGCTCCTAATCACCCTATAATCTCTCTATGCACTGTCATTATCACCTCTTTATTGCTACCTTTGCTTCTGGAGCCATGACTCTCCTTCTCTCTGCCTAGTATATACCTCCGTATTTCTCCCTTTTTTTAGCTTTGACAAAGGGGCAGTTAGACTCAAAACGTCAGCTCTTTTCTCTCCTTACAGATGCGGCTAGACCTGCTGATATTTTCCAACATTTTTTCTTTTGGATTCCTGATAATGAGCAGTGTTGGACCTATTTGCATGGATTATCACTCATTAGCAATCTCATAATCACCACACAGTTTCCCATTCTGCCATCAGCCGAGACAAACAGGATACGGAAAATTCCTGACATGAAAGTCAGAGCACTTTCCTGGCAGGTCTAACTTACTGCAGGTCAGGCAGCATCCAAGGAGCAGGACAGTCGACGTTTTGGGCATAAACCCTTCATCACTGACTGTGTGGAGTTTGCACGTTCTCCCCGTGTCTGTGTGGGTTTCCTCTGGGTGCTCCGGTTTCCTCCCACCATCCAAAGATGTGCAGGGTCAGGTGAATTGGCCATACTAAATTGCCTGTAGTGTTAGGTAAGGGGTAAATGTAGGGGTAGGGGTGGGTTTCGCTTCGGCGGGTCGGTGTGGACTTGTTGGGCCGAAGGGCCTGTTTCCACACTGTAATCTAATCTAATCTAATCTAATCTAATCACATTAGATTAGATTAGATTAGATTACTTACAGTGTGGAAACAGGCCCTTCGGCCCAACAAGTCCACACCGACCCGCCAAAGCGTAACCCACTCAGACCCATTCTCCTACATTTACCCCTTCACCTAACACTACAGGCAATTTAGCATGGCCAATTCACCTAACCTGCACATTTTTGGATTGTGGGAGGAAACCGGAGCGCCCGGAGGAAACCCACGCAGACACAGGGAGAATGTGCAAACTCCACACAGAGAGTCGCCTGAGGCGGGAAATGAACCTCGGTCTCTAGCGCTGTGAGGCAGCAGTGCTAACCACTGTGCCACCGTGCCGCCCATCAAGAATGAGGCTTGTGGGCAGGGACTGAGAGATAAATGGGAGGGGAGTGGTGTTGGGTGGGGAGGTAGCTGAGAATGCAATAGGTGGATGAAGGTGAGAGACAAGGTGATAGGTCAGAGGGGGAAGTGATGGACAGGTATGGAGATTGTGCCAAGTTGGAGGTTTGGCACTGGGATAATGTGGGGGTGAGGGGAAATGACGAAGCTATTGAAATCTACATTTATCCTGTGTGGTTGCAGGGGCCCAAGGTGGAATATGAGGTGTTCTTCCTCCAGGCGTCAGGTGGTAATGTTTCGATGGTGGAGAAGGCCCCAAGACCTGCATGTCCTTAATGGAGTTGGTGGCGGGGGAGGGTGTTGAAGTGTTCATTCTGCCTTGAGACCCTGCAACCACACAGGATAAATATTTTTTTCAACAGCTTCCTCATTTCCCCTCCCCCCACATATTTATCCCAGTCTCAAGCCTCCAACTTTGTGGGCAGCACGGTGGCACAATGGTTAGCACTGCTGCCTCACAGCGCCAGAGACCCGGGTTCAATTCCCGCCTCAGGCGACTGACTGTGTGGAGTTTGCACGTTCTCCCCGTGTCTGCGTGGGTTTCCTCCGGGTGCTCTGGTTTCCTCCCACAATCCAAAAATGTGCAGGGTCAGGTGAATTGGCCGTACTAAATTGCCCGTAGTGTTAGGTAAGGGGTAAATGTAGGGGTATGGGTG
This sequence comes from Chiloscyllium plagiosum, assembly GCF_004010195.1. Lineage (NCBI taxonomy): Eukaryota > Metazoa > Chordata > Chondrichthyes > Orectolobiformes > Hemiscylliidae > Chiloscyllium > Chiloscyllium plagiosum. The sequence goes on from NC_057713.1 coordinate 31,720,760, forward strand.
GGTTCGCTTCAGCGGGTCGGTGTGGACTTGTTGGGCCGAAGGGCCTGTTTCCACACTGTAAGTAATCTAATCTAATCTAATCTAATCTAAACTTGGCACTGCCCTCCAGACCTGTCCATCATTCCCCCCTCTGAGCTATCACAAAGAAGATTGATGAGGGCAGAGCAGTAGATGTGATCCATATGGACTTCAGTAAGGCGTTCGACAATGTTCCCCATGGGAGACTGATTAGCAAGGTTAGATCTCATGGAATACAGGGAGAACTAGCCATTTGGATACAGAACTGGCTCAAGGGAAGAAGACAGAGGGTGGTGGTGGAGGGTTGTTTTTCAGACTGGAGGCCTGTGACCAGTGGAGTGCCACAAGGATTGGTGCTGGGTCC
>NC_057713.1:31721218-31768055 GCF_004010195.1 Chiloscyllium plagiosum
TCATTGCTCCTTGAAAGTGGAGTCGCAGGTAGATAGGATAGTGAAGAAGGCTTTTGGTATGCTTTCCTTTATTGGTCAGAGTATTGAGTACAGGAGTTGGGAGGTCATGTTGCAGCTGTACAGGATATTGGTTAGGCCACTGTTGGAATATTGCGTGCAATTCTGGTCTCCTTCCTATCGGAAAGATGTTGTGAAACTTGAAAGGGTTCAGAAAAGATTTACAAGGATGTTGCCAGGGTTGGAGGACTTGAGTTATAGGGAGAGGCTGAACAGGCTGGTGCTACCTTCCCTGGAGCGTCGGAGACTGAGAGGTGACCTTATAGAGGTTTACAAAATTATGAGGGGCATGGATAGGATAAATAGACAAAGTCTTTTCCCTGGGGTCGAGGAGTTCAGAACTAGGGTGAAAGGGGAAAGATATAAAAGAGACCTAAGGGGCAACGTTTTCACGCAGAGGGTGGTGCGTGTATGGAATGAGCTGCCAGAGGATGTGGTGGAGGCTGGTACAATTGCAACATTTAAGAGGCATTTGGATGGGTATATGAATAGGAAGGGCTTGGAGGGATATGGGCCGGGTGTTGGCAGGTGGGACTAGATTGGGTTGGGATATCTGGTCGGCATGGATAGGTTGGACTGATGGGTCTGTTTCCGTGCTGTACATCTGTATGACTCTATGACTCTATATCTGCCTGTCGCTTTCCCAGCTGCCTCTCCAAAACCCCACCCCCACCCCTCTCATTTATCTCTCAGCCCCGGCCCACAAGCCTCATTCCCGATGAAGGGCTTATGTACGAAATGTTGATTCTCCTGCTCATCCAATGCTGCCTGACCTGCTGTGCTTTCCTAGCACCACACTCTCGACTCTGACCTCCAGCATCTGCAGTCCTCACTTTCTCCTCCAGAATTCCAACTTGGAAAACCGGCTCCAAATTAAGGCACACTCCACTGTCAGCTTTATTCACTCCACATTCACAAACATTGACATCTGACAGCCTCACAAGATCATCATGGCAAGCCAGGGCATCAGGTTTCTCATTCCGATTGGTGGATTTTCCAGTACAGATAAAAGTTTTCAACCTATTCTTACTCCACTCCTTCTGATGAACTCAGCTTGTTCTCACCTTTCACTGGCAAGATGGTGGCAAAGTAGCTCCTCTGCTGGAGTTCTTCTGCTCCACCTGTTCTTTTTCTTTCCCCTTAGCCCTGGAGATGACTCCTGGAGCAGTGGCAGGCACAAGCAGCACATCCCAGAGCAGTGAGCACCGGAGCAGCACATGGGCTGTGAGTTCGGAACAGAATGGGCAAGCAGCACTGGATCAGCACTGGGGAAGCTAGCCTAGATCAGCATGTAGCGAAACAGCACTGGATCAGCACTGGGGAAGCTGGCCTGGATCAGCATGTGGGGAAACAGCACTGGAACAGCACATGGGGAAGTTGGCCTGGATCAGCATGTGGGGAAACAGCACTGGATCAGCACTTGGGGAAGCTGGCCTGGATCAGCATGTGGGGAAGCAGCACTGGATCAGCACGTGGGGAAACAGCACTGGATCAGCATGTGGGGAAGCAGCACTGGATCAGCATGTGGGGAAACAGCACTGGAACAGCACGTGGGGAAGCAGCACTGGAACAGCATGTGGGGAAGCAGCACTGGAACAGCATGTGGGGAAACAGCACTGGATCAGCATGTGGGGAAACAGCACTGGAACAGCACATGGGGAAGCAGCACTGGAACAGCACATGGGGAAATAACACTGGAACAGCACGTGGGGAAGCTGACCTGGAACGCCACACAGGTAGTGAGTCCAGGCAAAGACTGGCACAGGGAAAGCATTCCTGGCACTCACCTGTGAGCAGCTGAGTGCCAGTATGGAGTGGACAAGAGGCTTGGAGCCGAGCGGGCACATCTGTTGGACTGGGGCCTGATGCGGGCGGTCAGACCCACATTCGGATGTCCTGCACTGAGATGTTACGATATAATGTTTATTTGTAATTTTCTACCTTACTGTAAAGTCAACCCTTTAATGATGTCCTCTTTTTAACTTATTTTAACTCTGTAAGTAATGCAACTACTTTTATTCCTCTGCTGCATCCAAGATATCCACCTAGGTATTTGTACCAAAGATGTATCCTATAATGAAGTACATGTGCCAACAAATGATATTCTATTCTATTCTTAAACTATACTTCCACACTTCAATGCTGTACTTTGAAGTACATCAGTACCTCTTTTTTCAGAGCTGCTGCGAGACACTTTTGCATGCAGGATTTGACAAGGCACATCTCAGGACTCGTTGCTCACTCTCTGTGCTCACTCATGCTGTGCCAACTTGCTCACATGCATCCCTGCCTTTGACTTGCATTTTTGTGCTTTGGCCCTTTAACTACTGCATTCCGCAGCAGACACTCAGCATTGATGTGGCAACCTCCTGACCTCCCACAGCAGCCTCTTGGCATTGGTGTGGCAATCTCCTCATCTGGTGCAGTGGCTTCCTGGAGTGGTGTGGCATTGGTGCAGTGGTGGAGCCAGGCCTCAGTGCAGGCTGGAAGCTAGGTGCCAGCGTGGCCTGTTGTTCTGAAATTTTATTTCTGTAATGGTGGACATTTTATTTCTCTAGTGTCTAAGATCTTATACCTAAAGATGCTGACAGAGGTACCTTTGTACCTAAGACTTACATAACGCAGGAGCTGCTCTCTTCATACCCTAGGACCACACATCATCACCGAGAATTCAGGTCCTCTCGGTGTTATACGCACTGTATTGCAATTGTGCTAAATAGACATTTGCTCTCACGGCTGCTCAAGAAGTATGAACATTTATTTGCAAATTTAAGAATATCTTGACACTTGGGTGTCAACTATGTGCCTTCACAAGATCATCTTCTTCCTTTTCATCCCATCAGACATAGGAGAAAAAACAGGCCATTCGATCCAATGCTTCTGCTCAGCTATTCAATGAAACCATAGGTGATCTGATCATTCTCAACTCTACTTTCCCACCATTTCCCCATAAATCTTGATTCCCTCACAGATTAAACATCTATCTCAGTCTATCCAAGTCTTGAACATGATTAACAACCCGGCCTCAACAGCCCTCTGTGATAAAAACATTCCACAGATTCACCACCCTCAGAGAGAAGAAATTCCTCCTCAACTCTGCCTTAAATGGATAACACCTTATTCTGAAATGATGCCTTCTCATCCAATACTGTTACACAAGGGGAAACCAGCTCTTCGCATTTACCTGACAATTTCCCCTAAGCATCGTGCATGTTTTAATAAGGTCACTTCTCATTCCTGTAAACACCAATAAGTACAAGCTCAACCTAACTCAGGCTTCCTCATAAATTCCCTCTCTACCTGGAATCAACTTAGAGAACTTTCTGGACTACCTCCAGTGCAAGCTTATCTTTCCTTCGAGAAGGAGACCAAAACTGTTCACAATAGAGCTTTATTGTCACATCTGTCGATGATTTTAGTGACAAGTTTATACATTGCCAATAACAGCACCAACTTAGGCACCAAGGTACCTCGATCACCTTCTTTAGGTATAAGATCTTAGACACTAGAGAAATATAATGTCCACCATTACAGAAATAAAAGTTCAGAGCAACAGACCACGCTGGCATCTAGCTTCCAGCCTGCACTGAGCATTGGGTCCACCACTGCACTGACGCCACACCACACTGGGAATACGTTGCACAGAATCAGATCACCATGCCAATGCTGGGAGGCTGCTGTGGGAGGCCAGGAGGTTGCCACACCAATGCCAAGAGGTTACTGCGGATTGCTGGGAGGTTGCTACGCCAATGCTGAGAGGCTGCTTTGGGAGGCTCGGAGGTCACCGCGCCACACCAGAAGGCTGCTGCATCAGATTGAGAGTTGTTGTTCGTTGATGGCCAGGAGTCATCACAGAGTCCTCACCAGAGACAGAAATCATTGCTTTCTGAAGGCCGGAAATCAGTGCTAGAGGTTGGGAATTGAGGAGAAAAAGAAAGAAGAGGGAGAAGAAGAAGATGAAAATCACTGAGGGGAAGAAAAAGAGAAGAAAAAGAAGAAAAGAAGAAGGCTGGGTGGAGCAGACAAGCTCCAGCTGGAGTGTTCTAATCTGCTGCCATCTTGCAACATAGTTTGTAATATCAATGTTCTGGGTTTGACCCAATTAATGTCACGTCTAGTTTTAGCAAGTCTGTTGTAATTTCATACTCCATTCACTTTGAAATGAAGGCTTCATTTTGAAGGCACTTGGGCAGCATCACCAACACTGCCTGCACAAGATCCTGCGAATCCACTGGGAAGAAGGATGCGCCAATATTAACATCCTTGACCAGGTCAATATCCCCAGCGTCGAGGCACTGACCTTTGATCAGTTGCGATGGCCTGGGCATGTCATCTGCATGACTGACTCAAGACTTCCCAAGTAGGTGCTCTCCTCCCACCTTCAAAATGGCAGGTGAGCCCAAGGTGGACAGAGGAAGCGCGGAGTGACACTCTCAATGCCTCACTGGCAAAGTGCAGCATTTCCACGGACACCTGGGAATCATTGCGTAAGACTGTCCAAAGTGGAGCAGGATCATTCCGGAAGGTGTTGAACACCTTGAGACTTGCCACTGGGGAAAAATGGAAGCAAGACAAAAACAGCGTAAGGAGCACGTTGCCATACCCATACCCCACCCAGCCCTTCCCGGGACTACTTTCTGCCCCAAGTGTAACACAGCCTGTGGGAGCCATATCTGCCTGTATAGCCACCTATGGACTCATCTGGAGAGTGGCAGAGAGTTGCTCTCATCAGTGAGGGACCACCAATGATGATAGTCAGTTTTCGAATGTAGTCTCCTTTGGAGTATAAAACTTATTGAGCTAAGCAGAATGGGTACTTGCTGATTCTTGACAAAATCTGCTGAGAGAATTTTGATGAAACAGTCTCAGGCACAATATGAGAATCCCTCCCTGCTTTCATACTAATGTTGGATGTATTCAGGAAAAGGCTTCAATCTCTCAGATGCAGCATAAATTATTTCTTGATCTTCTTCAAGAACTTTGAACAGCAGTGGAATGAATTGATGAGGGCCACTCAAAATAGGATTAACTGAGTGACTGAAACGTTGTCATTGTTTTTAATACATTTTAATACATTTTAAGACTTCTGTGATATGACATTTTTTTGTGTTATTCATTTTAAAAAAAATATTAAATACACAATGCAAGTATCAAAACTGAATTTCCACAATAAATGACATTCAGTGGTTTGCCTCACAGCGCCAGGGACCAGGGTTTGATTCCCACCTCTGTGTGGAGTTTGCACATTCTCCCCGTGTCTGTGTGGGTTTCCTCGGGGTGCTCCAGTTTCCTCCCACAGTCCAAAGATATGCAGGTCAGGTGAATTGTCCCTGTTAAAATTGCCCATAGTATTCAGGGATGTGTATCTTAGGTGTATTAGTCCGGGGTAAATGTAAAGCAGTAGGGAAATGGGTCTGGGTGGGTTACTCTTTGGACAGTCGGTGTGGACTTGCTGGACCAAAGGGCCTGTTTCTGCACTGTAGGGATTTTCTATTCTATAACTAAAAATAATTAATAAAATTAAATTGAATCAAATGCCCTTTAAGCACTGAAGAGACAATTTGATATCCCACATCTCAATTATCAACAGAAGCTGTGGTCACTTGACTGAAACTGGGATTGACACATTAAATTAGGCTGTACTGAGCGGAAAAAAACATGAGGGTTTTCTATGGAGTACGGAAGAAACTGATGTGGACTAAAAGGCGAGAGAATATAATCCAAATATGTATTCAATTTTAAATTTGGATATTTGAGAAATGGCATAGGATTGGAATCAACTTTAATCTGGGATCAACTTTATTATGACCACATGCTGATCTGGTACACAGATGGAGCCAGCTAAGTAATGCCCTTTCAAGATGGAATTCCAATATTAGAAATCTCTGTAGCTGTAGAAATTACAATATGAGTCTAATATCAATAGGGAGAGAGAAAAAGTAAGATAGAGGTCTATACCAATTGTTTATTTTAACACTTTACATGAAACTGAAGCAATAATAATCTACATTTAGGTTGTATCTTGTCATTTTACTCAATCGCACACTAAGGGTGGCACAGTGGCACAGTGGTTAGCACTGCTACCTCACAGTGCCAGAGACCCAGGTTTGATTCCTGCCTTGGGCAACTGTCTGTGTGGAGTTTGCATGTTCTCCCTGTGTCTGCATAGGTTTTCTCCAGGTGCACTGGTTTCATCCCACAGTCCAAAGATGTGCAGGTTAGGTGAATTGGCCATGCTAAATTACCCATACTGTTAGGTGCATTAGTCAAGGGTTATCATAGGGAGTGGGTTGCTCTTCAGAGGAGTGGTGTTGATTTAATGGAGTGAATGGCCTGTTTCCATGCTGTAGGGAATCTAATCTCAAACCATCTTTGGTGCTGATTGTCTCTTGGTACTGTTATGATAATAACATATTAAAAATAAACTATTTGGCACATTCCATCCTAATATTATATTTAATAGGTGCAGAAAGAGAGGAGCAATGTTGTTGAAGATACATGCTGTAAATATTTAGCAGTTCTGGGTGCATCTGTTGAGAGAGAAGCCGATTAACGACTCAATTCTAATCTAACCAAAACCCCCCTCCCAAATTAAACTGCTACAATCAAGCTCAAGATTACATTTTGAAGAGTTTTCATCAAGATTAGAAAAAAGCTTATAATGTAAAAGGTTTTAAGCAAATCTAGAGGAAGAGAAAGATTAGGGAGCAGGGATGGAAAACAATAGGAGGCATTTTCTGATATAATGAAAGCCAGCAGTACTTGAAAGAAGAAAAGCAATAAAGGTGCAAGGCATTTTAGTATCTTCCTTATTTTCACTTTAATCTCCTTAAATTCTGCTCAATTTCAGTTTGTGTTGATTCATCATTTGGGCATTTCTAGATACTGACCATTCATGCCTCAAATACTTATTCAAGTGAAACAAAATTCCACAAGATTGCTAAGACAAGCTGTTCAGCCAATCTCTTCTATTTCTGAAAAGATTGTTGTAAGTTCAGGGTGAAATCTATTTGTCCTTTTGAAAGATTCTAACTTCTGAGTACATGGTGGCTGTAAGATTTCAGCCAAAATCGTGAGTGATTAGTGTCTGGACCACATATGCAAGAACATCAGAATGGGAGAGAGAGAGAGAGAGAGATTAGAATTTATATTTCTGTATTACTGATTATACGTTAATCAATTTTTACATCTTATCAAATAAGTTGTGTTTGATAATGAAACAGTGTTTATTCAGAAACATGTTGATGAAACTTGTATAAAAACCTGATATAAACATTTAATTGGTCATTTTGGCAACTGCAAACATATACTTTTATTTGATGTTGTGACCCATATGTAGTGGAATCAGAATGACAGTGCATTCCTCTAGCCTCCCAATAATAGGCTGCTGTCAAACTTGGAGTGTTCGGAATGCAACTGTTGGGCAATTGCAGAAGCAGAATTGTTCTTATGTGGTCAGATAGAAAAGGTTTGTATTGCGTTTGCAGTTTATTTTTGAGTGCCGTACTGTGGGCACATCACACTGTTATAGGTGCAGTCTGTCAGATCAGGCTCCATCTTCCCGATCAAGGTATCAGAAATATCCAACACATTATTGAAAGAAGGTTAGGTGAAGGTCTCTTTGGTGTAAAAGCCTATATTTATCCCTTAATCCATGGTACTAAAATAAATGATCACATTTTATCTCATCTGCTATTTGTGGAACATTGGATGCCATGTTTGCTTACATTACAATGATCTTTACTGTTGCTATGTAACTGTACAGTTGCTATAATTACAAAATTATAGGTTCTTTGTTTTTCTTTCTCTCTTTTAATGGATCATGTGTACAGATTCACATCTATGGAAATATAAATAAAGCACTAAATGGGTGTTTATCAAAAACAATAATTTTACCGAATTAAATTATCAGAATGATAAATGTTTGGATAAAGATCAACATCTATATGATCAGGAGCACCACCTAAATAATGCAATTCAGGTTTTAAAGGTCAGCTGTTGAAACATATCTTGATTAAGGTTTCAAAATTTCTTTAATTGAATTTGAATCGATGAGTAATGATCTTCTGTCAGAGTTTTGTGAACTAGCAAATGTCACAATCAGATTAACCAAAGATATTTTCCCTTTGAAATATTATTATCTGATCAATGCATTTAACTCTTCAAATAACGGTAGACCAGATTTTGGTCTGGGAAATGTCCGGATGTTGTAGAGCCCTCTGATTTGAACACAAGCTTTGTATTAAAGGAATGGTCACTCGTTTGTCAATTTTTATAGGACATTTGGCCCTAAACGTATTTACTTTATTGTTTAGTAGTTTAAAGTACCATCACTGAAGTTTTTATCAATTTTATTAATGTAATTTTGGAGAACCTGCATTGAATGATTGAACATATGGTTGAACAGTTTGACGTAGGAATGAGAGATTTGAGGCATTGGGACTGTTCTGGTGTAGGTAAGACCTGTGTAAGGATAGCAAGTTGCACTTTAACATGGCTAGAATGAATATTCTCACAAAGAGATTTGCTATGTTCCAGAGGGATGTTATTGAAGGATCAAGATGTAGAACCTGTTTGGTTGGAGCTAAGAAAAAGCAAGAAGCAGCAACCATAAATGAGATCGGATTATAAAACTGCAAATGGGCGCTGGTTATAAACCTGCAAATGGGCACTGGTTATAGACCAGTAAATGGGATCGGGTTATAGGCCTGTAAATGGGATCTGGTTATAAACCTGCAAATGGGCACTGGTTATAGACCTGTAAATGGGATTGGGTTATAGGCCTGTAAATGGGATCTGGTTATAAACCTGCAAATGGGATCTGGTTATAAGACTGTAAATGGGAGCTGGTTATAGACCTGTAAATAGAATCGGGTTATAGGCCTATAAATGGGAGCTGGCTATCGGCCTGTAAATGGGAGCTGATTATGGGCCTGTAAATGGGAGCTGGTTATAGGCCTGTAAACGGGAGCTGGTTACAGATGTGCAAATGGGAGCTGGTTATAGACCTGTAAATGGGATTGCATTATAGGCCTGTAAATGGGAGCTGGTTATAGGCCTGCAAATGGGTGCTGGTTACAGGCCTGCAAATGGGATTGGGTTATAGGCCTGCAAATGGGATCAGGTTTAGGGCTATAAATGGCAGCTGGTTATAGACCTGTAAATGGATCAGGTTATAGGCCTGTAAATGGATGCTGGTTATAGGCCTGCAAATGGGATCGGGTTATAGGCCTGCAAATGGAAGCGGGTTATAGGCCTGCAAATGGAAGCGGGTTATAGGCCAATAAATAGGAGCTGGTTATCGGCCTGTAAATGGAAGCTGGTTACAGATCTGCAAATGGGAGCTGGCTATAGGCCTGTAAATGGAAGCTGGTTACAGATCTGCAAATGGGAGCTGGCTATAGTCCTGTAAATGGAAGCTGGTTACAGATCTGCAAATGGGAGCTGGTTACAGGCCTGTAAATGGAAGCTGGTCATAGTCCTGTAAATGGGAGCTGATTACAGACCTGCAAATAGGAGCTGGTTATAGGCCTGTAAATGGGAGCTGGTTATGGGGCTGTAAATGGGAACTGGTTATAGGCCTGTAAATGGGAACTGGTTATAGGCCTGTAAATGGGAGTTGGTTATAGGCCTGTAAATGGGAGCTATAAATTGTAATTGTAATATTGGAGGTGGTGTAAAATCAAAAAATTAAAGCTGTGTTGAACAAGTATAGAACAGTAACAATAGGTGAGGTTCGTTTAAATAAGAGTAGATAAACCTATATTTCGCACTAATGCTGTGAAGGATGAATTCCTTAAGTGTGACTATTTCAGGATTTATTAATATGCAATGAGAAAGGACTAATTAATAACCTTACTGTAAAAGGAGCCATTGAGAAACAGAGTTTTTACATGATCATATTGTGGTCACTACGTTTGCAAGGGTTATAATTCATTCTGAAATGTGGGGCTGAATCTTAGCCAGAAATAAGGCCAGTTTCATCAAAATTGACACAAAGGAAATTTCTCAGTGAGGCCCAGTGAAACATCTCACCTCATTAACTACCTTATCCTGCCCCAACCTTTCATGGAGATAAAAACAATGCCAGCAGATGCTGGAAACCAGATTCTGGATTAGTGGTGCTGGAAGAGCACAGCAGTTCAGGCAGCATCCAAGGAGCTTCGAAATCGACGTTTCGGGAAAAAGCCCTTCATCAGGAATAGATGGCAAATAGGATGGCAAATAACAGAGTCTAATGATGACCATGAAACCAGAACCTTTCATGGAGAAACCACTCACTGGTTAATCACTGAAAGACGGCCAACTGTGGAGAACACACTCTCTTTAAAAGGTTACTGTTCACTAGAGATGGCACGGTGGCACAGTGGTTAGCATTGCTGCCTCACAGCGCCAGAGACCCGGGTTCAATCCCGCCTCAGACAACTGTCTCTGTGGAGTTTGCACATTCTCCCCATGTCTCCGTGGGTTTGCTCTCGTTTCCTCCAATTCCTTAGGTGAATTGGTCATAATGTTAGGGAAATGGGTCTGGGTGGGTTGCTCTTCGGAGGGTCAGTGTGGACTTGTTGGGCCTGTTTCCACACTGTAAGGAATCTTAATCTAAGGAGAAACTTTGGCAAAGCCATGCTGCCCACTAGGCACACAGCTGATATTTTTTTGAGATGCTAATGTTCAATTAAATGGATCATGACATGGTGCAAATTAACTTTGATTAGCTTTTCAACCTCAGGCATGTTCTACATGTGTTATAAATGAATAATGAAATGACTGCAAATTAAATAAAGTTGCAATTTGTAAGCATATGTTTCATGTATTTGCTTCTTCAATATCCTTGTGTCCAGAAGCCCATGTTTTGCCTGTCAAGATGATGCTGATTCTGTCTGACCTTGGGCATTGTCGCAGCCATTTTCAGTCACAATTGGCTTCTAGTGAAGTACAAGTGGTGGCATTGAACACAGCGTGTGGTGGTCATCACTGGGTTCTGCCTCGTACCTTCTCCAAGGCTGCATGTCTCATCACATTGACCTTTGTCTTCAACGTTCCTCCTTGCCCTCAAGCCCCGACATTAAGCCTTACTGGTACCCCCATGCTCCTGTACACTCCAAGTGCCTCTATGGAGGTGATCATTGTCAATCAAGAATAGTGATGGTCTCATGATTTTATCACGAAACTATTTATCTAGAGAGCACGAGAATCGACGTTTCGGGCATAAGCCCTTCTTCAGGAAAAGATTCCTGAAGAAGGGCTTATGCCCGAAACGTCAATTCTCCTGCTCCTCGGATGATGCCTGGCCTGTTGCGCTTTTCGAGCACCACACTTTTCAATTCTGGTCTCCAGCATCTGCAGTCCTCACTTTCTCCTATTTATCCAGAGACCCAGATAATGTTCTGGGGACCTAGTTTGAATCCTGCAGTGGCGTACGGTGTAATTTGAATTCACTAATACTCTGGAAATAACAGAGTCTAATGATGACCATGAAACCATTGCTGATTGTCAGGATAAACCATCTGCTTCAGTAATGTTCTTTAGGAAAGGAAACTGCTATCATTACCTAGTCTGGCCTACATGTGATTCCAGATCCACAGCAATGTGGTTGACTGTTAAATGCCATCTGGGCAATTAGGAATGGGCAATAAATGCTGACCGAGCTTACAACACCCACCTCCCATTGAGGTATAAAAAAGCCCTCCTCCCTTAGCCTACCACGCCATCTAATGTTTTACCATATACTTCTCATTCTTTTAATGTATCCCCACCTTGTCCCCAAATTGACACATGTCTCCACTTTCCCAGGCCAGCCTTGACTGCTCCATCCCCTTTTGACCATGAGTCCTACTTTGCCGCTACAACTCCTATTTGCACCCTCTCCGCTGCTCAATGAATGGGCAACAGGAGAGTATTCATTCCAGACATCTGACCTACTTCGACAAACAGCCCATAAATGTGACTGGGCAGACCCTTCACTGCTGACTTTGCAACTCACCAATGGACAATATGCAATTCCCTGACTCCTCACACTGACCCTTCAGGACTGACCACTATCCACTCCCCAGATTGCAGTTGAACATCTCCCTGACTGTGACCAACCCAAGTGGGTGATTGACAGTGGCCAAGCCCCTGGACTCTGTGCTGACTGTGTCTGTGATTGGCAACAGCCCCCATCTTGACTGGATTGAGGAGTAATCTTGACATACTTCCTGACATAACCATTTGGTTGAATAAATATACAGTGTGTTTGTGACATATGCTGCTAACACATGCTGTAGGTGTTAGAATGACTTCAGTGTGTCATACAGAAAAATTACTTACCTCACCCACCCATGGATAGAAGCAATCTGTCTCTATATGCACAAAACAGCACATCGGCATCGTATACCAATAACCTTTAGCCCCTGATTGAAGCAACAACGTGTTAACATGCATGGTACCATATGGCAACAATTCTGTGAGCCTATTGGTGGACACTAGGTGTGTGAGTGTTAAGAAAGGAAGCAAGCAGCTCCAGGGTGTTGCCAAGTTGAAGCCATGCAGATAAAGTATCCTTGCACCAGCCTTTCAATAATGCTGATGCACCCTGAAATGCCCATCTCAACTTGCAAGTGAATTGGAGAGGTGCTGGCAGGCTTGGTAATTTTCAGATGCCAATGTCCATGGATGAGCAGTGCATGAGGCTGGTGCCCTAAGATGCTGTTCCACGATGACTAACCTGGAGGGTCTCAGCAGCCATCAGTGAGCTGAAGTCACCATATACCCACTCTGACTTCTACGTGGAGAATTTCCAGCACCCAGTTTGGTTGCAGTGGATGATACAATAGGGAGCTGTATATCAATGAGACAAGACGTGCAATTTAAGGTTGTTAATAAGGAATAGTCCACTTTCATAGGCAACTTGCCACTGTCTAACAAGAATCTTGCCTTAATGCCTGTGACTTGGTTGAAAAAAAATGAAGCAAGTTATTTCCAATGATAGTGAGAGACCTCATTGGACTTCTCATGTGATTCTGCTCTATTTTGCTCACTGCAGCCCATGTCATTCAGATCCCTATTATTCTGTTTTCAGATCCTAAATCTGAACAAAAGGAAATATGAAGGTACAAGGGGAAAGGTGGTTATGGTTGAGAGGCAATGACTAGTGTTTATAAAATATTACATGGTCAGCAACTAATATACATTTCTTTAAGGCACAAAACCCCACAGGACTGTGAATTACAAAAGAAGTTAAAGATTGCAATAAATCAAAGACAGTGGTTCAGAAAGTTGCCAGAGAAAATGTTAAACTGAGAACTGGATGTAATTTAGAATACAACAAAGAATGATCATGAAACAGATAAAGAAAGGGAGAATATGAATGAATACTAGCAAATAACATAAATGTGAACTAAAAACTGCTCTAAGTGCAATAAAAGGAAATAATTACTCAGGACAAAAGCTGATCAATTTCAAGCAGAGATAAGAAAACATAACGTAGTAAATAGGAAAATGTTAGAGAAACTGAACAATAATTTTGTATTTCTCTTCAGTGAGCTGTGAGAAATCTTAGGGGACTGAGGGACCTGGGACAATGAGGAAATGAAAAATCTATATGAATGAAGAAGTCATACTCAAAACATTGATTGGGTTGAAGGTTGATAAATCTATGGAGGGTTGATCCTTGTAACTTCATCGTACCCTTTTTCCCAGATTTAAGATCCTAGGGCAGAATGTTTTAGGGGCCTGAACAATGTAGGCCATGGTGAGAAATGAACAGAATAGTGTGAGAAATCCAGCGAGGTCTATCGTGACACAGGGAACAGCTCGCTGCATTTTTTTAACCATGTCATAGGCATAAAGGCAGGTGAGGTATAGTGGTATTATTGCTAAACTATTAATCTAGGGACTCAGGCAATGTCCTGGGCTTCTGGGTTTGAATGGTTCCTGCCATAACCAATATAAATTTAATACAAATCTGCAATGTGGCATCTAGCGATGACAATGAAACTGTTGCCGGTTGTTGAGATAATCCATCTGGTTCACAGATGTCCTTCAGGGAAAGAACCAGTCATCCTTACCCATTCTAGCCTACATATGACTCCAGACCCACAGCAATCTAGTTGATTCTTAACAGTCCTGTGGGTAATAAATGCTGGCTTAGCCAGTGACTCCACGTTGAGTGAATGAAGAAAGTAAACCTGAGCCAGATGAACTACATCCCAGAGTATTGAAGAAGGTGACAATAGAGATAACAATTATCTTTCAAAATTCCAAACCTGCAAAGGTTTCCATACCTTAGAGGTAAGATGGAACTCTCCCAGTTAGGGAGGGAGGGAGAGAAGAGATTGAAGAGTGGAGAAAGAAGGAAGTAATCAAGAAAGTGATAACTCTTACAGACTGAATTAGCATTATGGAAGCAGTGAAAAACCTTGAAAAACAGGGTATGCAGAGATGCAAAGGATTTCAAAGTATAACTAACCACTAAGGAAATTTTTCAAAACTAGCAAAGTCAACGATATCCTACCCTTGATGTGAAGAATGATTACTGGCAATTGAAGCTAAATGAAAGTAACAGTTTTCTAATGATGTTATAGATGCCATTGGGAAACTACAGATAGTTGCACATATCATTTGGCAATTAGAATTATAGCTAAATTTTATTGTCACATAGACAGCAGTACAATGAAAAGTGAAGTCAGTTGCCATTCTACAGTGCCATCTTAAAATACAGAACACAAAACAAGAATTAAAAATAAATGAGAAGAAATAAAAGTAAGAGAGCCCAAGAAAAAGAAAAAAAAGCATCCAGATCTTATGGCCCTTATCCAAAAGAAAAGGAAAAAGTCTAGATTTTAAAGCCTTATCACCCTGGGCCTAGCCGTGTCCTGGGTTTTGGTCAAAAACCCCAGGGCATCAATGTGGACTTCAACAGTTTCCTCGTTTCCCCTTCCCCCACCTCACCCCAGTTCCAAACTTCAAGCTCAGCACTGTCCCCATGACCTGTCCTACCTGCCTATCTTCTTTTCCACCTATCCACTCCACCCTCCCCCCCCGACCTATCACCTTCATCCCCCGCCGCCCCCACTCACCTATTGTACTCTATGCTACTTTCTCCCCACCCCCACCATCCTCTCACTTATCTCTCCACCCTTCAGGCTCTCTGCCTTTATTCCTGATGAAGGGCTTTTGCCCGAAACATCGATTTTACTGCTCCTCGGATGCTGCCTGAACTGTTGTGCTCTTCTACAGAATGGGGTTTTGGTCAGCCTCCTCTTGGGAAATGCTCCACTGATCACTTTTGCTGCTGCTGATTGTCAGGAAGAGTTCTTGCTGTTGCTGCCACATGTGCTCAGTAGGTCGGGCCTTTCCTTGCCCTGCCGAAGATGAAGAAAGGTTTCTAAAGAGGAGAAAAAAAAATAGAGCAAAATAAAAAGAGCAAAAAAACAGAGAAAGCAGATGAAAGCGAACGAGCTCTGGGCCAGGAGCATTCCACTGCTCCAGAACAGTACCATCACAGACAACATGACACAATCAGTGATCTTCCTGGGACAGCAGCTATTGTGGATGCTTTGCTAGCATATAGAGTCTGGGAAATATAATGGAACAAGCCATAGCAGACCACACTCAAAATCCAGTTTAATTGCCAAATAGAGCTTGTCAGATAAACCTGAAGACAAAAATGCAATTGACGTTACCTGAATTTAGTAATTAGGATATGTACCAACATAAAATGGACTTTACCCAGATCTTTACAAGATGAGAACTATTGCAGAGTTGCAGTGACCAATTGGTGTGGAAACAGAGTAATAACTAGTTGGAAATGTGAATGATTTAGTGACACACTTACATAATTTATCATCAGATACAAGCTCACTGCTCAAGATGTGCAGTGGTTTACAGCAGAGAAAGAAAAAAGCAGCTTTCACAAGAATCAACTGACTTGTGACAATAACACCAATGCTGAGGTGCCACGTATCGACGAAGAAGACATCTTGCAATATGATACCAGTGAGACAAGACAGAAACATTGAACGATAGAAGATAGAATTAGGAGTAGGCCATTCAACCCCTTGAGCCTGCACTGTCATTCTTTATGATCATGACAGATCAAGTTCAATACCGTAATCCTGCCCTTCCCCCATATCCCTGACTCCTTTAGAGTTGTATCTACGTCCTCTTTGAAAACATAATGTTTTGGCCTCAACCACTTTCTGTGGCAGTGAATTCCATTTTTTGGTGAAGAAATTTCTCCTCATCCCTGTCCTAAAAAGTTTACCCCTTATCCTTGCACCATGGCTCCTGGTTGTGCACCCCTACCATTGGGAACATCTTTCCAGCATCTAACCTGTATAGTCCTGTTAGAAGTTTATAGGTTTCTAGGAGATTTCGTCCTCACTTGCATAAAATACAACCTAAACTTCCATAAATACAATCCTAAATGACTCAATTTCCTCTCATACATCAGATCTGCTATCCCAGGAATCAATTTGGTAAACCTTTGCTGAACTCTTTCCAAAGTAAGAACATCTTTCCTCAGACATGGTCGCCAAAGCCGCACATTATGTTCCAGGTGTAGCCTCACAATGCCCTATATAATTGCAGCAAGACATCCTTGTTCCTGTGCTCAGATCCTCTCTCTATGAAGGCATACAGTTTCAGTGATTGCTGCATGAGGACACCCTGGTCTCATTTAATATTCCTCTCTCAATTTATAGCCATTCAAATAATGATCTGTCTTCCCATTTTTGCTATCAAAAGTCAATAACCTCACATTTATCCACACTCCAATGTATCTGCCATGCATTTACCCATCCACTCAGTCTGTTTAAATCACATTGCAACATTTATGCACCCTCCTCCCAGCTCACCCTTCCATCCAATTTTGTGTCATCTGCAAATTTTGAGGTTTTACATTTAATTTCCTTAACATATCGTTAATAGCTGGGTTCCTATTATTGGTCCCTGTGGTACCCTACTCGTTACTGCCTGCCATTCAGAAGAAAACTCATTTCTTCCTACTCTTTCTTTCCTATCTGCTAACCAATCCTATACACCTCAATCCACTACCCCCAATCCCAAGGTCTTTAATCTATTATGTGGGACCTTGTCGAAAGCCTTCTGAAAGTCCAAATAAATAATATCCACTGGCTTCCCCCAATCAACTCTACTAGACACATCCTCAAAGAATTCCAGTAGATTTACAGATCCATGCTGACTGTGTCTGATTCTACCATTGTTTTGTATGTGCTGTGCTATAAAATTCTTAATAATGGATTCAAATATCTTCCCCACTACTGAAGTCAGACTCATTGGTCTTTAATTCACTGATTTCTCTCTAGTATCCTTTTAAGTAGTAGGGTTATATTAGCTACACTTCAATATATAGGAACTGATGCAGAGTCTAAAGAATTCAGCCCAATGCATCCACTTTTTCTAAGTTGAAAATCACACAACACCAGGTTATATTCCAACAGGTTTATCTGGAAGCACTAGTTTTCGGAGCGCTGCTCCTTCATCAGGTGGTGATGAAGGAGCAGCACTCCCAAAGCTAGTGCTTCCAAATAAACCTGTTGGAATATAACCTGGTGTTGTGTGATTTTCAACTTTGTACACCCCAGTCCAACATGACTTTTTGCAACAGCTACTTTCCTAAGCACTTTGAATGTAGGACTTGAAGTAAACCCTATGCAACAAGGAAAACTAGTTATAACATTCCAGACTTTGTGACAAGAGTCAATGGTCGTCCACTCAGGTAAAGAATTCACTGAGAGGTGGAACATTACTCCAGGAATGGACAAATAACAGATGACCAGCCAACAACATAATACATGAATATCTTTAGAAGACCTGAACAATTTCAAGATTATGTTGGCAAGGCATGTGAACTGACTAGTGAAAGTGGGACTGAATGGAATTGCAATGACACTTGGGTGACCACAGATATTTGGCAGCATGTAGCTGGAAGGCAAGCATTTTTTTTTAATGAAGCGGGGCACGTTTGCAAAAAGTCATTTGTACATCGTGAACCATTGCCTTGCTATAATCATGTGACCTCTACCTACTTGTTTTCACATTATTTTGTGATAGCTACCAAATACATTAGTTCAAACATGTACCAAGCACAATTTTGCAATATTTCATTTAAAGTGGATGGAAATTTATGTCTAACTTCATCAGACATATCTCCCATACAAGGCTCTGAACCAGAAGTGTGAAAATTGAAAAAGCTCATCTTAAATTTTATGACTTGCATGGCTTACTTTTAGATTTAATTATATTGTGTCCAGTAAAAGGCATTTGCTATTTGTGAAATATAAGCAGTCAGCCACCTTAGCTTCCATTATTTAGCTGCTGTTATTCCAATTAGGTACTTGTTTTATACAGTTGGTAGTTTCAGTGACCTTCTTATCAGAAGGTTGTAGTTTCACATCATGCCCTGCAGTTTGTGCATGAAAACTAAACCGACCTTACACGGGAGTAGAGTCATAGAGTCATAGAGATGTACAAAATGGAAACAGACCCTTCAGTCCAACACATCCATGCCGACCAGATATCCCAACCCAATCTAGTCCCACCTGCCAACACTTGGTCCATATCCCTCCAAACTCTTCCTATTCATATACCCATCCAGATGTCTTTTAAGTGTTGCAATTGTACTGAGCTGGTGCTGTAAAATAGAGTCATAATCATACAGGACGGAAGCAGACCCTTTGGTACAACCAGTTCATGCTGACCATAATCTTAAACTAAACTAGTTCCACCTGCCTGCGCATTGGCCCATACCCCTCCAAACATTCCTTGTTCATGTGCTTATCTAAATGCCACTTCCTCGAGAACGTCATTCCACACGTTTCACTTGTGCTCTAAATACAAGATATAAGTACCACAAATCAGTTAGTAAAGTGTTTGAATTACACAGCCATTCAACAATGTCTGAAACTACCCTGAAAAATGAAAGCAATTTATTTCAGATATAGACCCTTCACCAGGATAGATCTGGACTCAATAATTAACTTTCTTTGTCAGATGCTGCTAGACCTGCTGAGACTTCCCAGCACTTCCTGTTTTCATTTTAAGTTGGATAAACTGTTTGGTATGCATTCGGTTTTCTGCATCTTGTTACCCAATGCTTCACAATTAGTCACAGCTGAAATAACAGTATAGCATTGACTCCAGCCAGGCTTCCTGTTTGAAGTTGCCCTGCAATGTGCAGTGGTAGCTGCCAAAACAACAAACAAAAAGTGACAAGTTTAGAGATATTTAAACAACCATTAAATAAGTATTTTCTTTGCAATTTTTAATTGGAAAAAATGCATGAAATGAGATCCATGGCACCATACAGAATAGCTACTATGTGTTGTGACTGTTATACTCGTCACTTGGATGGCACCTGAATCAATCACTATATTACGTTCATAGAACATAGAACATAGAACATTACAGTGCAGTACAGGTCCTTCGGCCCTCGATGTTGCGCCGCCCTGTCATACTAATCTGAATTCTGGATCTGTGGTGCTGGAAGAGCACAGCAATTCAGGCAGCATCCGACGAGCAGCAAAATCGACGTTTCGGGCAAAAGCCCTTCATCAGGAATCCCGAAACGTCGATTTTGCTGCTTGTCGGATGCTGCCTGAATTGCTGTGCTCTTCCAGCACCACTGATCCAGAGTCTGGTTTCCAGCATCTGCAGTCATTATTTTTACCTATACTAATCTGAAGCCCATCCCATCTATACTATTCCATGTACGTCCATATGCCTGTCCAATGACAACTTAAATGCACTTAAACTTGGTGAATCTACTACCGTTGCAGGCAAAGCATTCCATACCCTTACTACTCTCTGAGTAAAGAAACTACCTCTGACATCTGTCTTATACCTATCTCTCCTCACTTTAAAGTTGTGTCCCCTTGTGTTTGCCGTCCCCATACTTGGAAAAAGGCTCTCCCTGTCCACCCTATCTAACCCTCTGATTATCTTGTTCAGTTTTATCAATTTCAAGTGACAAATTCCAAAGGAATCAAAAGATCAGATGTAGAAGTACAATTGCAGCCAACAACACCATAATATCTTTGAAATGACTAGATTGCTTAAAGACAGAGATCTTCTCTTCTCATTCATTCCAATGTACTCATGTCAAACCCGGAGTGAAAGAAACACAATTACCAAAGGACAGGTTAGAAAACTAACTTGGATGGCAATAGACACATGCAATGTTAATAAAGCATGTATAAAAAGGTAACCAGCATATTTAGGGCGAAGTTCCAGAATGTTCCTCCCATATGATTGTCATAATTTTTTCCCAGAAGGTCCCTGAAGCATCAGTGAAAGGATATAAACACCATTTACATGATTCCTCCAAGTCTTCTGATAATATAATGCCTGAGGTTATGGTGGATATTTAGGAGAATGATAATCTGAATTCAGCCCATAATTTTCCAATCAGTACACAATTATAATGAACTAATAGGCCTCACTTGATGTAAATGTACAGTTAAAATCAGGAGGATAGAAAAAGTGGTGATGATGACAGGTTAGAGAGAGGCCTAAGCTCCAAAGAGTAGTGAGATTAGTTGAGAGGGAACCTTATTCAGATATAGAGTCAAAGAGTCATAGAGATGTACAGCATGGAAACCTTTCCCCTCTCACTCTAAACCTATGCCCTCTAGTTCTGGACTCCCCGGCCCCAGGGAAAAGATTTTGTCTATTTACCCTATCCATGTCCCTCATAATTTTGTAAACCTCTATAAGGTCACCCCTCATCCTTCGACGCTCCAGAGAAAACAGCCCCAGCCTGTTCAGCCTCTCCCTATAGCTCAAGTCTTCCAACCCTGGCAACATCCTTGTAAATCTTTTCTGAACCCTTTCAAGTTTCCCAACAGAACTGTGTTGATAAGGTGAACACAGTAGAAATCTGGGAATAAAGATGGAAACCAAAGGAATGTAGATTAGTGGGTGGGATAGTGTTTGCATTAAGTGTAGTGTGTCTTTGACAACAGCCAAATAAATTGGCTTCTCTTCCAAAAGCTTAACTGCAAAAGGGTTGTAAATTGGAATATTTTACCATATTCAGTGTTGTGGTAATAGAAATTGGCTAGTCATAATACATTAGAATCATGAGGTAACGTTTGTTTTTGCCTACTCAACACCTTTTTTGTGGCAACTAGCATATTTTAACCAGCAGACACCAGAATCCATGAGGTCACTATTTATTATGGTGTTCAAGTTAAGGACAGTTGAAATAAGGAGAAATAATGGAAGATAAGTGAAGTTCCATAAGTGGAGTGATTATAAACTGGACGGAAAAGTGAAACAGGTAAAGATATTTAAAGGCTATGAGAAAGTTATTTGATTCATTGCACAACTTCTGACAGGTTCCTCTTGATAACTTGCATCCTGTTTCTTAGCATTGATTTCTGATTTTGATTTCCGTAAGGATCTCGAGATATTTTTCAGGGAATAAAAAACATTTCAAATAATAACAAAGTGCCACTACATTGTATCTGAGCTTTGAAGAAAATATGTGAAGTATAATTGTTTTTGAATGGCTGTTTTGGATCTCAGATCCTCAGCACTGCTCAAACTTTACAGCAACACTGAAAGTGGAGGAAGACATGAAAAGTGGCAAAAGAGACATGTTTAGGTGAGCAGTATGAAAAGAATCACATAGCTCATGAAATGCTGGCTACACCAAGTACATTAACAGTCACTTTGACCCAGTTTGATTCTTCTATTAGAATCCAGTCATGTTGTTCACCGTTACTCACACTGAGAAACATTGCATCAAATGATCCAATTTGGGATTAGTAACAACTTGGCTCCAACGCCATGTCCAAGATGTCAAAGTATTAGTTCAGTTCATTGCAACACATAACATCTGAAGTAAGATTTTACATATTGATGGTAGTTTCATAGCAGCTTATTAATTATAAACGTAAGTTTTATTCTGTTGGAAAGTTTTCTTTTACAAGTCCTCTGTGAACAGATTTTTCTTTCTTCTGGATCTGATCCACTGTAGTTTTGAATGTTTCCCTGTTGACATTTAATGAAAAACAGAGGGTATAAGAGACAGGCTAAATGATAAACAAGTACCACTATATTATATCTGAGACAATTTCCACTCTTTAATATTAGATGATCAATAATGTAGGTGATTGGCTACTAACTCAAGGCAGCATTTATTATAATCAGTTCATTCTCGACCTGATTGTATATAAATCCAACCAATAAAGGTGAACTAATTTTGGTTCAGTTGTGAGGCTTTCTGCATGTATGTCAGGAGGTTGAAAGTGCAAACTTCCTATACAGAATTTATGTGCAGTCAGACTGAATCATGAAGCTTTGGAAAGTAGGGAGTGACACCCATAAGAATGAGACCATTAAAAAATAGGAATAGGAGTAGGCCATTCAGCCCCTCAAGCTTGCTCCACCATTTAATAAGATCATGCTGATCTGACATTCCTCACATCTACTTTCCTTCAGTTTCCCCATAGCCCTTGATTCTTCGAGGGTTTATCTCAGTCTTAAATATACACAAGGACTCTGTGGCGAGGAGTTTCAAAGACTCTCAACTCGCAGAATGAATTCTTCCTCATCTCAGGCTGTAATTAGCACCCCTTAAGTTTGAGACTATGTCCCCTGCTTCTAGCCTTTCCCATGAGGGCAAACATCTTTGCGGCATTTACCCTGTCAATCCCCTTAAGAATCTTATATGTCTCAATTGTCATTCTGCTAAATTCCAATGAGTAAAGTCCCAAACTGTTTAACCTTTGCTCATAAGACCCCATTTTGGAATTCCTACCTGCATTTGTATTCACAAACGTTTAAAGGTGCAGGTAGCCAGCCTGTATACAGCACTCCCAACCTTACTAACTTCATTTTGGAGGTGGGTATTTCTAACTCTCCAGCAATTTCGATGGAATAAATAACATTCACACCACGCAAATGCCAGGTAATCACCATCTCCAATAAGACAATCTAACCACTGTTGTTTGACATTTAATGGTGTTACTATCACTGAATCCCCCACTATTAATGTCCTGTGGTTTACCATTGACTGGAAACTGGACTTGCCAAATAAGCACCATGGTTAAAAGAACTCAGAGGCTAGGAATAGCTCAGTGCATAATCCATCCCCTGACTGCACAAAGCCTGTCCACCATCTACAAAGGTACAAGTCAGGAGTGTGATGGAACACTCACCACTGATGTGGATGAATGCAGCTCCAACAATGCCCCAATAAGCTCAACACCAATCATGAGAAAGCAGCTCATTTGTTTGTTTCCACAGCCATCAATGTTTATCTCCTTCACCACTGTTGCAGAGCGGTAGCAGATATGGAACTTCACCATCT
Organism: Chiloscyllium plagiosum; assembly: GCF_004010195.1. Lineage (NCBI taxonomy): Eukaryota > Metazoa > Chordata > Chondrichthyes > Orectolobiformes > Hemiscylliidae > Chiloscyllium > Chiloscyllium plagiosum. The sequence goes on from NC_057713.1 coordinate 31,744,596, forward strand.
ATCATTCCCTTCCAAGTCACACACTCTCCTAATTTGGCTCTATATCACCATTGTTTTAACATATTAGGATCAAAATCCTGAAACTCCATTCCTGATACAAGCCTAATACAACAAAAAAGGGATACAAAATTGACTAAGTAAAAGGGAACACAATAAAAGCGAGTGGATACTTTTTAGTCTGAACAAAGTCTTATAGTGGAGTTCCCCATGGGTTGGTTTGAGATCTTTGCCTTTCCTGATTAAATTTTGATTATTAACATCTTGAAGTGCAATGGACAATTTCAAAGTTTGCAGGTGATGCAAAGAATTGGAAGAATTGCAAACTATAAAGTGGGCAGTGTAAAACTTCAAAAGGATAATGATAAATTGGTGGAATAGGCAGATAGGTAGCAGATAATATTCAATGCAGAGATGTGCGTGGTAGAATTTGGTGGGAAGAACATAGAGAGATAGTATTTTTTTAACAAAGGTAATACTCTAAAGGGTGTGCAAGAGCAAACACAGCTGCATGTAAATGTACTGAAAAATCAGTAACAGTGTCAAGGCAAGTGGAGAAAACAATTAATAAAGTATACAGTTTCCTGGGCTTTCATAACAAGGGTGCACAACACAAAAGCAGAGCAGAGCCATCTATGACACGAGTTGGACCTCAGCTGTGCATTGTGTGCATCACACTTTAAGAAGGATGTGAATACATTGGAGAGAGAGCAGAAGCTGCTTATGGGACTGATTCCAAGGATGGGCAACTTCAATTATGAAAACAGAGATGTTGGGACTGTTTTGCTTGAAGAAAAAGGCTAAGAGAAGGTCTAATGGAGGTTTCCAAAATAATGAGGTCTGGACAGATGGAGAGAAACTATTCCTGTTCATAAAAGCATCATGAACAAGGCAGTGCAGATTTAAAGTGAGTTGCAAAAGAAGTAAATGAGATGAGTGCTTTTCCAACACAGGGATCTAGATCTGGGATGCACTACCTGGAATTGTAGTAGATACAGGTTCAATCAAAGCATTGAAAAGATTATTATTATTTAAATAGAAATAATATGCAAGTTTGTGGGAAAAGGATGACCCAATGATACGAAATCATCATGGTCATTTGGAGAGCTGGGGCAAAACCAGTGGGCTGAATGGCTTTCTTCTGCACATAATACTGTTATGATCTATGATTCTGAGTACTAAGTTTGCTTGTCTGACTCTCACAGGCTTCAGCCATGGCTGGCTGTTTGGTAAGATTGAAACTGCTGCTCCTGTGTCGAGTTTGTATTCTGTTTCAAAGCATTGTACCTTCAAATTAATGCTCAAGAATCTGTTTAGAGTCTTTTTGAACTTCCACAGGAATACATTGCCTTCAATACAGGAACATATTGCCTTCACCTTTTCTTCTGTATCCTTAAATTCTTGAACTTTTCCCTTGTTGCATGATTTCCATTCTCTGGAAATTTTAGCGAGAGTCATAATGTCATTCAGCATAGAAACAGGCCATGCCCGTGCTGACCAACAAACACCAACTACACTAATCCTACTTACCTGCACTTAGTCTTTAGCCTACTATACCTGGAATTTTAAGTGCTGATCCAGATGCTTTTTAAATGTTGCAAGACTATCTGCTTCCACCACGCTTTCAGATAGTGCAGTCCATACTTCTACCATCCTCCGGGTGCAAAAAAGGTTCCACAGATCCCCTCTAAATCACTTCTCACCTTAAATTCATGCCCTCTGATCTTAGACAAATCTGCCATGAGGGACAAAAAAATCCATTTGATCTACACTATCCATGCCCGTCATAATTTTCTACACCTCAATCAGATACTCCCCTCAGTCTCCTCTGGTCCAGGCAAAACAAATCCAGTCTCTCCTCAGAGCTCCTCATTTCTATCCTGGGCAGAATCATGATAAATCTCCACTGCATCCTCTCCAGTGCAATCATGGCTGTCCCGAAGTGTGGCAATCAGAATGTGCACAGACTCTTTCATCTTGTGGCCTAAACAGTGCCCTATAAAATAACAATAAGACTTCCCTGCTCCTATATTCTACACCATGGCTAATGAAAGCAATCATCTTGTTTTGGTGCTGGTAATTTATGATATTTTCTAAAGTCACCAACTGATCACATTTATAGCACTTAGCCCCCACTGCTGGACCTGAGTTGCACTTGTGATTCTGTTTGCAGCCATATTTTTTACAATCCAATCTCATCAATGATGATGTTGATTCCTGTCCTGTTGGCATCTTGGCAAGCATTAGGAGGACAATGCCATCTTGGGGCCTATCCATATGACCATGTCAGAAAAATCCTTGATGTTTCCTCAGCGAGTGACCAACTTTAGAGTCCCTATATTTGCCAGCATAAGCAGGTGGATTATTTGTTTCAAAGTTAAATCTTCCTTGGATTGATGAAAGACTGATAACTTACCCTATCCCTCATATTGATTACTGTATGGTTTCTAATTGCATTTGTGCCTCACCACTCATTACCTGCAAGGTCTCGTTAGTCATTATAAATCTATTAAAGAAGCTTCTATTGTTTTTCCAAGACCAGTGATCATATACTGTCCAATTTCTGTTGGGCTGGTGTTTGCATCATATTCCATAGTACTTTTTTCCCACACTTTGTCTTCCCAGAAGATCAGTGACTGGATCTACAGCATATAAAAATCACTGCTGTTTCACATGTTAGTCTGAAATAGTTCTATTGCACTGAAACTGCTACATCCAGAGCTCCCACCTTTGGCCTTATGTGGCCCTTCCAAATTATTAAATGGTGAAAGTCACAGAAAGATCTGTACAAGAGATGTCATCATGATTCCAAGCTGTCCTTGTACACCACTCACAGCAGGTGGAGAAGAAAGCAGACAATTACAAATTCCTGAACAAATTGGAGTACTTGGGTTTTTCCTTCCCATTATCAAAGTGTTCCAATCCTGTAATTTCCTCTATGGAATATTGCCTGTTCAATGCCAGGCTTCTAGGTTTTCCAAGGAACCTTTTTCTTCGCACCCTTCTTAGTCTTCCCACTCAGTAGCCTCTTGGAATCTTCCCCTTTTTGTTTTTTTTAATCTTCCTTGATTTTGTCCTTTCTTCAGAATCTTCCCTTTTCATCTTTGTTTCAGTTTCAGATACTGTATTGCTCTATGGCCCATATCCCTCTAGCCCTTCGTATTAATATACCCATCCAGATGCCTTTCAAATGTTGTAATTGTATCAGCCTCCACCACTTTTTGTAGCAGCTCATTCCAGTCATGCACCACTATCTATGCGAAATTGTTGCCCCTTAGGTTCTAGTTAAATCTTTCCCTTCTCACCTTAAACCTCTGCCCTCTAGTTTTTGGACTCCCCTATTTTGGAGAAAACATCTTGGCTATTCACCCTGTCTATGTCCTGAATGCATTTTATAAACCTCTGTAAACCTCATTGTCCGATGCTCCACGGAAAACAGCTCTAGCCTATTCAGTGTCTCCCTCTCGCTCAAACCCTCCAACCCCAGCAACATCCTTGTAAATCTTTTCTGAACCCTTTCAAGTTCCACAACATGTTTCCTATAGCAGAGAGACAGAATTGAATGCAGTATACTTCTCTTCCTCTGCATTTATTTAGCTGTGACAGAAAAGGCAAACAAACCATGACAGCGCTTAACACACTCAAAGAGCAGATTGCATCAACCTGTATGCATTAGGTGTTCTTTTGCAAATGTCAATTATAAGTGACTGAGTAAAGACCATTGTGAATATGGCTCCAGACCCATATTTCACTGAACTTCGAACAGTTATCTTAGATAGAAAGCGAGTTCAGGATTAATGCTGTTTATCAACTAAAGGAGACATGAGCCACATATTTGACTTCTGCTATTACATTTAACAAACTGTGGTTTGAAATTCTAATGAGTGCTAATTTTAGCATAATGTATAGTGTTTCAGACAACATTTTCCAAGAGCTTTAGTTTAACAAAACTGCATCTCAATTTATTGTTAAGATAATAAAAATTGCAGAAGTTGATTCTCCTCATAAGTGTATTAGCCAATGAACTAAAAGCAGTACTTAGGAATTTCTATCTAATGACAGTTCAAGTACAGAGGCCTTAAATTGTGAGAGCAGAAGTAAGCCATTTGGCCCATTGAGGAGATTTTTCATAAAGTTAATATGCACTGTTACAGAAGGAGCAAGTCAGCTTTTGGAAAGTCAAAATGGTTGCTCTGTTTTGACTGGAGCAATATAAATTGTGCTAAACTGTAGAAGTCAATGTTAAGACCATTTGTTTTCACAACATGTATAAATGATTTTCTTGTATTATTAATCATTCCATAATTTTCCATGTAACTGAATCCCTTCCCTAGCATGCAATGTTATGATTAGAGGGGAGTTGTGGAGAAACTCTTTTCACCCAGAGGTGTTGAGGATCTGGAATGCACTACATTGGAGTGTAGTTGGCGCTGGTGGTCTCTCAACCTTTAAAACGTACTTTTGTGAGCACTTGAAATGTCACATGATGCTATAGACTCAGTGGGCCAAAGGCCCTTTTCTTTCCTATGTGATTCTATGATCCCCTCACTTCACCATCAATGTACCATGGTAGCATTGTGCACCATCTCCATGAAGCACTGCAGCAACTCACCAAGGTTACTTTAGCAGCACCTTCCAAACCTGCGACAAGTATGCAATACAAGCTGTTAAATTTTCAGGTAGACATTGCAAATGTTGGCTTAATCATATTCTAACCTGGGAACTTGTGTACATGTATGATTTTAAATTTTAATGGAACTTATTTGTTTTATTTTGAAAGAGTGAATGGGTATTCTGGAATATTACAAGATCTGAGCATTTTGTTATGTTGACCTTTGTGCTCCCTTCTCTGCTGGAGAGCTGTAAAATAAAATTACTTTAATAATAGGTACCTGCAGCTGAGCATGTGTTAACCTTCATCAAAACACACCAGACAGTTGCAGTCAGGAAATCAGGGTACTGTCAATGTGCCAGAATAGGGGCTGCTGCATATCCTGTATTTCCTGATCAATATATACCAGACTGAAAATCTGTGTAATTATGTAAATATTAAAAGAGGCTGCAAAGAAGATTATGTTAAGGTCCTTAATATCACTGCCAGCATAAAAGAAAGACTACATATTTTTATTTGTCAAAACATTAACTGTAACGCAGAAATGCAATTAGACTTGGACTACAAAGTGCTGTTCCCAAACTCTGGATGTCTGAAACCCCTGGACAGCCACTTAATTACATTTGAATATAGTTATTCTAGTGATGTAGAAATTATTGACAACCAATCGTCACAGGTAGATCCTACAAATAGTAATAGGGTCATGCTGAAATTAGTTTTGTTTAGAGATATTGGTTGAGATATAAATATTGATCAGAACACAAAGGAGAATATCCCTGCTCTCTGTTAAACAGTCCCCTGGAGTTTATTACATGAATTCAAGGTGATAACTCTTATCTAAAAAATGGATCCATTAGATGATGTAGTTTTGAAACTCAGTGAAGAGATTTCAACTGGTGTCTGGTGCTATAACAGTGTAGGCTGTGAGCTATGATGTAAGGAACCAGCAACAATATTACATATGATAGTGAGTGTAGCAGCGAAAAATCAATAACTCAGAATTGATGCGTTTATCCAGGCAATTCTGTCAACTCCATCAATGCTGGTTCACTGCAACAGAAAGTTAAATATTTAATTAAGTAGTGACAGAAACTGTCCCTGATAAAAGAAAATCTATAGCTTGGCCAGTTGTCATTAACTCTTGAAAAGCAGTTTCCTGTTTTCAATTTTCTTCCGCACTTAAATGAACTGAACAGCATGCACTTTCACAGGCACAATGCTCAACTCCCGGGAGTAGGAAAAGTAAATTGAATTTACCAATGCTAATAGTTACTTGTTATAATTGTTTTTAGATCACTCTAAAGAACAACAAAATAAACAAGCGAAAAGGTCAATCAGGTTTCCTGCCCCTGGTCAGAATCCCAAGTGTCAGAGAGTGACAGAGATGTACAGTATGGAAACAGACCGTTTTGGTCCAACTCATCCACGTCGACCCGAAATCCCAACCCAATCTAGTCCCACCTGCCAGCATCCGGCCCTTATCCCTCCAAACCCTTCCTATTCATAAACCCATCCAAATGCCTTTTATATGTTGCAATTGTACCAGCCTCCACCACTTCCTCTGGCAGCTCATTCCATACACGTACCACCCTCTGTGTGAAAAAGTTGCCCCTTAGGTCTCTTTTTACTTTCCTCTCTCACCTATGCCCTCTAGTTCTGGACTCCCCGACCCCAGGGAAAAGACTTTATCTATTTATCCTATCCACGTCTCTCATGATTTTATAAACCTCTATAAGGTCACACCTCAGCCTCTGACGCTCCAGGGAAAACAGCCCCAGCCTGTTCAGACTCTCCCTATAGCTCAAATCCTCAAACCTGGCAACATCCTTGTAAATCTTTTCTGAACCCTTTCAAGTTTCACAACATCTTTCCGATAGGAAGGGGACCAGAATTGCACACACTATTCCAACGGTGGCCGAAGCAATGTCTTGTACAGCCACAACATGACCTCCCAACTCCTGTACTCAATACTCTGACCAATAAAGGAAATCATATTAAACACTTTTTTCACTACCTATCTACCTGCGACTCCACTTTCAAGGAGCTATGAACCTGCACCCCAAGGTCTCTTTGTTTAGCAACACTCCCTAGGACCTTACCATTAAGTGTGTAAGTCCTGCTAAGATTTGCTTTCCCAAAATGCAGCACCTCACATTTATCAAAATTAAACTCCATCTGCCACTTCTCAGCCCATTAGCCCATCTGGTCCAGATCCTGTTGTAATCTGAGGTAACCTTCTTTGCTGTCCACTACACCTCCAATTCTGGTGTCATCTGCAAACTTACTAACTGTACCTCTTATGTTCATATCCAAATCATTTATATAAATGATGAAAAGTAGTGGACTCAGCACCGATCCTTGTGGCACTCCACTGATAATTAATGGGTGAGGAGTAGATTAATGGATATCGCTGATGCCTAATAAACAAATAACTCAGCAGATACTGATTTGACCCAAAATACAAAAAAGTTGATGATTGGTGCCAATACTATAAATCTACTGTGGAATGTTAATGCTGCTTTTACAGTCCGCATTTTATAGTAGGAATCAGACATCATGATTGCGCATAAATGTGTGGATATTTCCATGAGTAGAACTGCATCAAGAAGTCAAATCAACAATGTTACCAGCTGTCTACCACTTTTCAAACTCTTGGTCTATGTTTAGGCAATGCCTTTTTGAAGTGGTGGCCATGCCCTCACTTATTGGTAGTGAGAACACCTTGTTAATCATGCAACAGACTGACTTCCCACACAGGCCCGCAGGCTGTTGATCATCTGATTAAGAGTGGCAGATGGGCTCCTGATATTCCCAGCTCAGTTAGAAAGCAAACAGTTTTGAAACCTCAGCAGTACCACCAGAAATGCTAAAGGATGCAATCCATTTCACAAGCTGGAATTTGCAAGTTTTACAACAAGTGTGAAAATAAAACAGAGGAGATGGTTGTTGGAGAAGAAACCTCTCTGGGGAAGTAGAGGTTCATTCCCTGTCCATAGTCTTGGTTCCCTAGGCTGCTGCAGGCAAGCCACTGCCATTAGAAGACGCCTCCCCACAAAGTGGAAGGTTCTCCCACTAGTGGCAAAGTTTCACCAGCTCTGACCTTTAATTATAAATGGAGGTACAAATGGTTGAAATGGACATTCTTTCCATGCCTCTTGTCTGTTTTCCCTGAGGAAGGTACAAGCAGTCTCAAAGAAACAGAGGTTCAAAAGATTAGGAAGAATGAGGAACTGAAGGGAATTAGTATTGGTAGGAATTTGGTGTTGGAGAAGATAATTGGACTGAAGATTAATAAGCCCCTTGCATCTGATACTCAACATTCCTGAGTTTTGAGAGAGAGAGAGCGCTACTGAGATATTGGAAGCAAGGGTAAGCATCAAGAACCTTTGATGTTCTTTTTCTCCCTTCTCAATTCTGAGGGTTTTCAGGCATTTTCACTGGGTGGCACAGTGGCTCAGTGGTTAGCACTGTTGCCTCACAGCACCAGGGTCCCAGGTTTGATTCTAGCCTCTAGCATCAGTCTGTGTAGAGTTTGCACATTCTCCCCGTGTCTGTGTCGGTTTTCTTCGGGTGCTCCGGTTTCCTCCCACAGTCCAAAGATGTGCAGGTCAGGTGAATTGGCCATGCTAAATTGTCCTATAGTGTTAGGTCCAATAGTCAAAGGGAAATGGGTCTGGGTAGGTAACTCTTCAGAAGGTCGGTATGGACTGGTTGGGCCGAAGGGTCTCTTTCCACACAATAGGTAATCTAATCTAATGTATTTCTAAGCTCCAGGCAGTAATTCTACAGGCTGCGCATCAGTTGTCCTTTTAAAGATACCACATGTGCATGGTCACGTAAACAATAATTAGAAGTCCTTGCTTTAACTTACATAGGACCTCATACTGAAGAAAGCTTAGAGGAGTCACTGTATCCTAACCTAACTATTGGGTCTGTAGATCAAACTCTCGTGTACCCTGTCTTTAAAAAAAAAATGCTGTCTCTTTCTCTGCAGGACACATTATTCATGTATAGGGCATAATCATGCCACGTGCTGGACAATTCGGTCCAACATAATCATTGCTTTGAGATTGGTACAGGAGAGCTTCAATGAACTCAAGGGTATCATTCTGACTGTTATGATGTATGAGACAGATACCAGTATTATGGGTGATGGTCATTTCTTCAAGGATGCCATAACACTGTCTCTCTTAGCTAGGTTTGTGCCCGGAAGTTGACAGGATACTCACCCAATAGCAGAGGTGAGACAACAAGTGGCAGAAAACTTTAGAAAACAAAGAGGATCACTGCACCCCCTAGAGCTGCTGTGCATTCTCAACAGTAAGGTGATTTTCCTCAATCTACTACCAATATTGCAGTTAAATATGGCACCGGACCATGGTTAGGACAGCATACATTCATCATCTGCTGTCTCACCAACAGTCAGGGTTACTGTCAATCGTTCCTTTCCAGTATAGGGTATTGCCCTGGAATGTGCCATCAACTAACCCTCTCCTAGAAGATGAGTGACAATCTCAATTTGGAGTCTTGATAGCTCACAAGGTACAATTTACTTCTTTTTTCAGAGCAGTCACATTTGAGATTATCCAAGAATGGCTTTGTTGGGGTGGAATGACTAAATAAATCTCTTGACACATGGAATCTACTTGTAGCATCAAAACATTTATTGATATTACACCAGTGAGAAGAAACCGTTGGGTGCCCAAAAGCTTCTTCACTGAACAAGGGAAAATCATAAACTTCTATGCATTTGTTTTCAACCCACCTTTGACTATTGCAAACCAGTCATATCACAAATTGATTACGTACACATCCAATCAGGACAATCATGTGATTGGTCGTATGGGTGATGGACAACCCCAAATATTCCCATGATCTATTGTGTTTATTAGACATCCCTGTCTTTATCCTTGGGCCTTGACAATGCAACTTATTTAATCCGCATTTCAATTCTGTTTATTTCTACATCTGTAATTCAATTCTCCCTGTAGGAAGTGTGAGGCCTTTCCTTACTGTCTAAGGCTGTCTGTCCATAGGCATTTAGTGGAATCTCTTTAATACTTATTGTGTTTTTTAAAGAAAATTATGTATACATATAAATATATTATGTACATTCAAAACCTACAACTATGATTATCTGGAAATTTTAACTAAAGTTAACATCTATGTGTGACAGATCTCAGACTTTAAATCAGCGAGGTATGGAACTCTTCTATCAACATACTCAATCCAGTCCTTATCCAGCTGTCTCTGTATGAACAAGTGCAGCTGCATGTTTGCAACAGAACTCTTTGTGTATTCATTGTAAGGTCCTTTATGTGCTATCCTAATCTTGTTACCTTATATATATTCTGTCTACAAAAGCTCCTCAATTATGGTTTACTTTAATGCTACACTAAACAGGCTACTGCTTCAGCTAAAATTCCTGTCTGTCATCTAATGTCAACTAAACTCAAAGTCAGCCATTTTTATGTTACCTTCAGTGAGGGCAACTTCATTTAATGCAGGACTTTGTGTGACCATCACTGCCCACATAGTGTTGCAGTGTTGGTGGATGCATGGAATCTACTTCTAGCATCAAAAAATTTATTGATATTACACCAGTGAGAAGAAACCGTTGGGTGCCCAAAAGCTTCTTCACTGAACAAGGGAAAATCATAAACTTCTATGCATTTGTTTTCAACCCACCTTTGACTATTGCAAACCAGTCATATCACGAATTGATTATGTACACATCCAATCAGGACAATCGTACATTGATCCACGATGACAGACACTCCATTGCCAGTCCAGCTTTTTTCTACCTGGCGAGATACAGGGCCTCCTTTCAGGTTTTTCTGCCATTGGGAATTTTCTGGACTGCAATTCTCTGGCAACCTCCTCCACTGTTCCAATCAACTGTTCCAATATAGCAGCATAAAATAAAAACACAGAGTGCCAAGGCAAATTCAGCAAACCAGTGTGATTCTCACATATGGTCTTCTCACTTTAATCCAGCGGAATGAAACACTGAAACAAACAATCCAGTTGCTGAGAGAGATCGCCAGCTTTTTGCAGCAGCAGAGAAAGAGCTGGATCAAGCAGCATCAACTCCAAAACCAACTCCAACTTCAACAACTGAAAGCAAAACCTAAAACCCTGGGATTGTGTGAAGCTGACTCCATTCATTCATGCATTTTTTTTTAACTTACTCTGCTTTCCATGGAGCAGATACCTTGGTACCAGGTTTACAATAGATTTTTCAAGAGAAACAGGACAGAACAAATTACTGTGAGAGGCACATCTCATTACAAAGCAAACACTACATTACAAGAGATCACAGAGAAAGGAGATAGACAGGACTGTACCAACATTTGCAAATTAAAAGTGCCCTATATGGGAGATTCCAATATGACTTTTACTTGGATTTGAGTATTGTCGTGCACCCACTTCAGACTCGTCTGGCTTCTCTTTGGCAAAATTGTGCAGAATCCAACAATAAGTTTTGGAACAATCGCTGAATTGGTTTGCAACAAATAAATCTTGCAGCAAATTGGACGTGTTAATTGAATAACCAGGCTGCTTTATAAGCACTCTGATGAGTGTCAATGCAGCATTGTATCAGCACTCTGCGAGTATACTTGGATATCCATGTTTAAGCTATATTTTTAATGCCAAGAGTCAATCGGCCTCTTTTCTTTATAACTCAATAATAGAAGAGAGCCAGGTGACTGTCTTAAATTAATAGCATTAAGACAGCAATCAAACAAATTGAGCATTGACATGTATAATCTGCTGCTGATAGTTGCAAACAAGTTACACACTGAGAATGTGGAATCTTTCCCCTTTCATGTGAGGAGTGTCATTGTGTAATGGAGCTGCAGGGTCACATTGTAACAATCTATAACCCTCAAGAAATTTCAGGAAGTCTGCCAATCTACAAAACTTCCAGAGACGGCTAAATTTAGACAGTTAGGAATGTGTATCCCTTCACAACAGTATCTCTATCTCCAGTTGGAAGATCACTTTTGGAGAGGCATGTTGTGCGATAGCCAGCTGATGCAAGGTTTATTGAAATGGACATCAGAAAGAGAGCTTTATTTCTCTCTGTCAAGTAGGATTATCAGTATTGATAAGTTAGAGAGTTAGACAGAAGACAAAGAGCGTGCTATTATTTTTTATTCATCCATGCGACTTGGACATCACTTATTAATTCGGTGTTTATTGTCAATTTCTACTTGCTATGAAGAGGTAGCTTCTGAACTGATTGTCCATGTCATGTAGGGATATCCATAATGCTGCCTGAGACATAGATCTGCTAATGGCCCAGTTTCAGATGATTAGGGAGTTTCTGCTCCGGAATGAAAACAGAACATTAATATTTGGAATTGCACAGGTATAACAAGGAAAGGCCTTGGCAGCTCTACTTGTACATGTCTTCTATGGGTGCTGAAAGAATTGAGTGATTTAACTTTTGATAAGTTGGCCTCACAGATGTCAAGAATGCTCTGCACTAAGTATGTTTGCCACTTAAACCTATCCCTTGACTTTAAAATGTTTCAGGAGTTGGCCATTAATGATCATAAGCTTCTCAAGGGTTTGTTATGTCAGCAGCCTTCACATTCAAGTGTTTCCTAAATCACTGACTCACATTCATAAACCCCAATAAACACCTCAAGTGAAAAGTAATTGATTGTTTCAAGACTTTATTAACAGCCCCATCATAGTCCATTTGCTGACTGTATCTCATTGCAAAGGGAAGGCATTTTGACTCTTTCCATTCTTGAAAGGAGAAAGCAAACCAGAACAGCTGGAAAAGAAAGACACAAGTATTAGACCACCCAAATACTGCTCTCTCAACTTTTATAAGGAGGATGTTTTACAGTTTCCAGGTAGCGAATTAGAGAGTACATCAGAGACCAGGACTTCGGACGGCAGGTACAGTTGTTGTTCATTGAGTTTTCTTTCCCTTCTCATGCTATTGAACTTTATAAAACTACTTAGCAAACTATATATGAATTACTCCTAAACACGAAAAAACTACTGAAAGTCATGCAAAAAGCTTTACTTGTCTGTAATCCATTGTAATTCTTTTTTTCTTTTCTCCAGATGTCACATAGTCTGGAGAGGAGAATGCAGTGGTGTCAACATTTCATTATATGTTCTGGAACCACATGCCATAAGGCAGAAGATTCTGGACACAAAGGATCAAAGGGTACTGTACAAGGGCATAGAGCACAAGATGCCCATTAGTGTGGTAGATTCACACAGCTGTTTCTTTCAATCGTCTCCCATCAAGCTCTGTTCTGGTAATCCTGGTGACTCCTCAGAAACTGAAACAATACATATGCAAATGCAGCAAAACTGGGACAATATCTAGTTTGAGTTGAAAAGTGGCAAGTACCTTTTACAGCACACAAATGCAGAAATAACCATCTCAAACAAGAGAGAATTTTAGCATTGCCTCTTGACAGTCAATGGAATTATCAAAGTCGAATCTCTAACTATAAGCATTTTGATAGTAACTATTTTACAGTGGCTACTAAAACATGTCAGAGCCAAGCAAACCTGCAACGAGTAATTCACACCCAGAACCTGTCTGCTATACACAAGATACAGGGGAAGAGTGTGTTGGAATACTCCCCATTTGCCTGGATGAGTGCAGCTCCAACTACAATCAAGAAGCTTGACACCATCCAGAACAAAGCAGCTCGCTTGATTAGCACCACACTGACAAACATTTACTCCCTCCATCACTAATGCTCAGTAGCAGCAGCATGCAATGTTTACAAGAGACTCTGTAGAAATTCAAGGCTCCTTAGACAGCACCTTCCAAACCCACTACAACTTCTAGAAGGGCAAGGGCAGCAGGTACTTGGGAACACTATCTCTTGCAAATCCCCTCCAAGCTACTCACTGTCAATATATCACTGCTTCTTCAGTTTCCCTGGACAATATCCATGATGTCTGAATTACTGGCATTGTGGGTCTACCTATAGCACATGGACTGTTATGGTTCAAGAAGATAGCTCACCACAACCTTCTCAAGGTCAGCTAGGAAAGGGCAATAAATGTTTGTCCACTTCCCATGAATGAATTAGATAAAAACATTATTAACTGGAAAATAAGAAGACATTGACCATTGGCTTAAAGATCCTAAGATCTAGCTCCCATTAGACTTGTTATAAAAGTAATATATTTTAAGTGCATCGCATGTATTTGGGCACTGGAATTAGTCACCCAGAATGTGTAACTGGTGATGAAGGAAACTGCTATGTGAATTGATACTGCAGTAAGCTCCTGATAAATAACCCCCATGGAATAGTTTTAATAAATAATAGAGTCATAAAGATGGACAGCATGGAAACAGACCCTTCGGTCCAACCCATCCATGCCGAACAAATATCCCAACCCAATTTAGTCCCATCTGCCAGCACCCAGCCCATATCCCTCCAAACCCTTCCTATTCTTACACCCATCCAACTGCCTCTTAAATGTTGCAATTGTACCAGCCTCCACCACATCCTCTGGCAGCTCATTCCATACATGTACCATCCTCTGCATGAAAGAGTTGCCCCTTAGGTCTCTTTTATATCTTTTCCCTCTCACACTAAACCTATGCCTCTAGTTCTGGACTCCCTGACCCCAGGGAAAAGACATTATCTATTTATCCTATCCATTCCCCTCATAATTTTGTAAACCTCAATAATGTCACCCCTCAGCCTCTGACGGTCCAGGGAAAACAGCCCCAGCCTGTTCAGCCTCTCCCTATAATCCTCCAATCCTGGTACCATCCTTGTAAATCTTTTCTGAACCCTTTCAAGTTTCATAACATCTTTCCGATAGGAAGGAGATCAGAATTTCATGCAATATTCCAACAGTGGCCTAACCAATGTCCTGTGCAGCCGCAACATGACCTCCCAACTCCTGTACTCAATACTCTGACCAATAAACAAAAGCATACCAAACGCCTTCTTCACTATCCTATCCACCTGTGACTCCATTTTCAAGAAGCTATGAACCTGCACTCCAAGGTCTCTTTGTTTAGCAACACTCCCTAGGACCTTACCATTAAGTGTATAAATCCTGCGAAGATTTGTTTTCCCAAAATGCAGCACCTCGCATTTATCTGAATTAAACTCCATCTGCCACTTCTCAGCCCATTGGTCCATCTGGTCCAGATCCTGTTGTAATCTGAGGTAACCCTCTTCACTGTCCACTACACCTCCAATTTTGGTGTCATCTGCAAACTTACTAACTCTACCTCTTATGATCACATCCAAATCATTTATGTAAATGACAAAAAGTAGAGGACACAGCACCGATCCTTGTGGCACTCCACTGGGCACAGGCCTCCAGCTCCTTCATCCATGCAAATTATAGAGGCCCATGGTATCCGACTAGAAAGGAATTTATTTTCCATCCTCCAGCTATCAATGTTCAATGATTTGGAATCTGGTCTCTTCTGCATCCTCCTCTTAGTTTGTCCCACAGTGTACAGCCTGCTTTCAGTTTTCTAGATCCTAAGCAATAGAATTCACTCTCATTACCTACTCTTTAGATAATCCTTAAAAATCTACCTCTTTGACCAAGATGTTAGCTTTCTGTCCTAATACTTTGGCCCAGTGTCAGTTTGTTTTTGTCTGGTTCAACCTCCCAGGAAGCTCCATGGCAGGTTTTGTTGCATTTGAAGAGGCTATAAAAATGTAAGACCTTGTTGTTGATCATGCTTGCTGATCAATGATCAGGCAGGAACATGACTGTTCCAGTAATAAGGCCGGAATGTGCTGATACAATGCTGCACTCTCAGGATAGAAGCATATACATACCTTTCCATCAACTCCCTCAGACCTCTGAGCAAATGTCATGAATAGAAACACACATCAGTCTGCTTATGTTAGAACAGTAGGGACAGCTTTCAACAGGACTACCCCAGAATCTGCCTATGTCAGCCTTAAAAGGTTTGTATTAAGCCAGACCATTTTCCACCTTATGTTCAATGGGCTTCAGGAAACTGTTGAGGCACAGAGATGGCTATTGTCAAAACAACAAATTGGGATGTAGGGGTAAAGATTACAAAAGGAAGAGATGACAGAAATTATAATCAGACTTTCAGACATTTCATGATAATTGATGATTATGTACTTTTAAATGAAAACTTTAAGAAGCATCAATGGTGAACATTGCATGCCCCATCTTGCTGAGAGAAAAGACCACTAACCTATCTGGTCTGAGCCAGATCTTCAAAGATGCTAAACAAAACCATACCTTTAGTTAGTTGAAGAATATGTTCTTTATGTGAAAATATCTGTAAACACCATCTACTCTGCATAATCAAACATGTATTGTGCAGACAACAAAGTGCAGGCGAGGTAGTTAATTATGCTATTCAATAAGCAACACACAGACATGACAAGCAATGGTTGCTAATTTTTCAGTTTAAATGTGTTAAATGACTAGTTTAAATTGCAAAAACCCAGTGGCATTAAAATAATGACTTAGTCAGGGCAGTTTTGCATTTCACAACTGTAGTTTAAGGATCAGAGTTTGTTAAATGCTGATGATTATACACGCAAGTGCATATATATGTAGGCTGAGTAACTGATGACCAATCGCATTATCAATTTTATTCTATTGAGCATATATATTCAGTGTTCCCCCTCCTACTTTTAGCAATGATATTGGATATGAGTGAACAAACTATTTTCAAATAATTAATTATTCTTACTATTAACAATGCCTGCTGAAGTCTCGAGAAAAATATAATAAAAAGGTTTGAAAAGCCCCTGGGGGTAAGCAATCTATAATTATTTCCGCTGTTTAGTAAATTAGTAGTAACAGACTGTAAATCAAAAATTAAATTCAAAATATAACAAGCACCACTTTTTTTTTAAAGATCAGTTTATTATTTTACTGTATGCAACACAAGTGGTTGCTGAAGCTAAATAATTCAGTGTTTAACAGTAAATTAGACAAACACTTGAAGGAAAAAGGATGATGCAAGGAAAGGCCAAGAAAATGCGATTGAGCACGTTACTCATACTGATGGAAAGCTGTCATCTTAAAATGTTAATTCGGTTTGTCTCACCACGGAGTAGTTATAGAATTTTCAGTTTTCATTTCAGATTTCCAACATCCATAGTATTTTGCTTTTGCCTTAGGTCCTCATAACCTGACTCAATTAAGATGTTAATGTGTTGCTGGAAAAGCGCAGCAGGTCAGGCAGCATCTAGGGAACAGGAGAATCGACGTTTCGGGCATTAGCCCTTCTTCAGGAATGAGGGAAGTTGGTCCAGCAGGCCAAGATAAAAGATAGGGAGGAGGGACTTGGGGGAGGGGCGTCGGAAATGTGATAGGTGGAAAGAGGTCAAGGTGAGGGTGATAGGTCAGACTGGGGTGGGGGCGGAGAGGTCGGGAAGAAGATTGCAGGTTAGGAAGGCGGTGCTGAATTTGATGGATTTGACTGACGTTCCGACCAACAAAACTTGGACCCAACCAGGACAACCAGTACCTACAGGACTACGTTCCGACCAACAAAACTTGGACCCAACCAGGACAACCAGTACCTACAGGACTACGTTCCGACCAACAAAACTTGGACCCAACCAGGACAACCAGTACCTACAGGACTACGTTCCGACCAACAAAACTTGGACCCAACCAGGACAACCAGTACCTACAGGACTACGTTCCGACCAACAAAACTTGGACCCAACCAGGACAACCAGTACCTACAGGACTACGTTCCGACCAACAAAACTTGGACCCAACCAGGACAACCAGTACCTACAGGACTACGTTCCGACCAACAAAACTTGGACCCAACCAGGACAACCAGTACCTACAGGACTACGTTCCGACCAACAAAACTTGGACCCAACCAGGACAACCAGTACCTACAGGACTACGTTCCGACCAACAAAACTTGGACCCAACCAGGACAACCAGTACCTACAGGACTACGTTCCGACCAACAAAACTTGGACCCAACCAGGACAACCAGTACCTACAGGACTACGTTCCGACCAACAAAACTTGGACCCAACCAGGACAACCAGTACCTACAGGACTACGTTCCGACCAACAAAACTTGGACCCAACCAGGACAACCAGTACCTACAGGACTACGTTCCGACCAACAAAACTTGGACCCAACCAGGACAACCAGTACCTACAGGACTACGTTCCGACCAACAAAACTTGGACCCAACCAGGACAACCAGTACCTACAGGACTACGTTCCGACCAACAAAACTTGGACCCAACCAGGACAACCAGTACCTACAGGACTACGTTCCGACCAACAAAACTTGGACCCAACCAGGACAACCAGTACCTACAGGACTACGTTCCGACCAACAAAACTTGGACCCAACCAGGACAACCAGTACCTACAGGACTACGTTCCGACCAACAAAACTTGGACCCAACCAGGACAACCAGTACCTACAGGACTACGTTCCGACCAACAAAACTTGGACCCAACCAGGACAACCAGTACCTACAGGACTACGTTCCGACCAACAAAACTTGGACCCAACCAGGACAACCAGTACCTACAGGACTACGTTCCGACCAACAAAACTTGGACCCAACCAGGACAACCAGTACCTACAGGACTACGTTCCGACCAACAAAACTTGGACCCAACCAGGACAACCAGTACCTACAGGACTACGTTCCGACCAACAAAACTTGGACCCAACCAGGACAACCAGTACCTACAGGACTACGTTCCGACCAACAAAACTTGGACCCAACCAGGACAACCAGTACCTACAGGACTACGTTCCGACCAACAAAACTTGGACCCAACCAGGACAACCAGTACCTACAGGACTACGTTCCGACCAACAAAACTTGGACCCAACCAGGACAACCAGTACCTACAGGACTACGTTCCGACCAACAAAACTTGGACCCAACCAGGACAACCAGTACCTACAGGACTACGTTCCGACCAACAAAACTTGGACCCAACCAGGACAACCAGTACCTACAGGACTACGTTCCGACCAACAAAACTTGGACCCAACCAGGACAACCAGTACCTACAGGACTACGTTCGTAGCATAGAGTACAATGGGTGAGTGGGGGAGGGGATGAAGGTGATAGGTCAGGGAGGAAGAGCTTCAGGGCAGAGGAAATGATCTGGGAGTTGCAGTGGGAGAGGAACTCCCTGAGATTCTTGTAGAGAGAGGAGGAAAATTTCTTCAAGGCAGGCATCCTTGCAAGAGGATTTGCAGTAGGGTTAAAATTAATGAGGTAAAAACAATGACTGCAGATGCTGGAAACCAGATTCTGGATTAGTTTTTATTCTTCAGACCTTAAGACCATAAGGTGACGGGGAAACAGGTCAAGCAGCCCGTTGAATCTTCATCATTCAGTTAGATCGTGTCTGATTAGATAATTCTCAACTCCACTTTCCTGTCTTTCCCATATAACCCTTGATTCCTTCCTGGTTAAAAACCTGTCAATCTCAGCTTTGAATATATTTAACAACCCAACTTCGTCAGCCAACTGCAGTAAAGAATACCAGGGATTCATTATCGTCTGAGAGAAGAAATTCATGCCATCTGTCTTACAAGGGAGACTCCTTGCTCTGAAATTATGCCCTCAAGCCTTAGAGTGTCCCACAAGGGGAAACAACCTTTCCTCGTCTACCCTGTCAAGTCCCATAAGAATGTTGCATGTTTCAATAAGATTGAAATGTAGAAGAATGAGTGACAATCAGTAGAGCTCCAACCTATTCAATCTCTCATAAAACCGTCACTCCATACCTGATATCAGCCCCGGGAACCTGTGCAGTACTATCTCCAATACAAGTACATTTTTTCTGAAATAAAAGGGGTCAAACTGTATACATTATTCCAGCTGAAATCTCACTAGTGCCTTGTATAGTTTTAGGAAAACATCCCTACTTTTATATTCCATTTTGTTTGAAATATAGGCCAACATTCCAGTTGCCTTCCCTAATCTCCACTTGTACAATGGCTTTTGTGATTCATGGTCAAGAACTCCCAAAATTCCTTCTTCTATACCTTTGTATAATCTTTCACCACTTAAATTATAAAATCACCCTACTCTTCCCAAAGTGCTTAATCTTACTTTTTCCCCATGTTATATTCCACTTTTCAAGTTGTTGCCAACTCCTTAACATGTCTGACTATATCCCTGTGCAGACTGTCTTATGCTCATTAATTGCCTTCTGAACAAATTACATAATCTACAAAGTTGGTGACAGCACATTCACTTGCCTCATCCAAGTCATTAATATTCCCCCAGCACCGATCCCTGCGGCACTGTTAGTTTACGGGTTGCCATTCGGAAAATGTCCTGTTATCCTTACTAATCTATTAGTTTGCCCTCAGGTGTTGTTAAAAAAAAGGTCTCTGCGCTGGGAGGGTGTTATAAAGAGCATTTATAAGGAGTGCCCTTCTCCGCTTTGGTTGTACCATGATGTTGTTCACCATCCTTCCCCTGCTCCACGATGACATGGAAGTTGTGGTAATGACAATAGCTCCACCACTGACCCATTCCCCATTTGGATCGTGGCCAAGCAGGACTGTGTAATTGCCCCGACACAGTTCTTGACCTACCTCACTGCAATGCTTTACCTCACCGCCAACAAGCTCCCCTCTGGAGTGGAGCTAACTTACAGAACCAGCAGGAAATTATTTGACCTTTGCTGCCTTCAAGTCAAAACCAAAGTCACTCCAGCCAGTGTCATTGAGCTGCAGTATGCAGATGATGCTTTTGTATGTGCAATCTTCAAGGACATACTCCAGATCATCATCAGAACCTTCACTGAGGCATATTAGAGAGCAAGGGTCTCACCCTGAACATCTACAAGACGAAGGTCCTTCAACAACATGATCTAGCATTGTAGAGAAAACCCCCAATCATCAAGGTACATGGGGTAGCCTCCAAGAACATTGACCTCTTCCAATAACTCGTTAGCCAAAGCAGCCATTGATGAAGAGATCCAGCACTGCCTCCAGTGTGCTTGGTCACCTGAGGAAAAGGGTGTTCAAGAACAACAACATCAGATCTGACACTAAGACCATGGTTTACAGAGCTATGGTAGTTCCCACCCTCCTATATGACTCTGAGACATGGACTGTCTATAGCAGACAACTCAAGGCACTGAAGCAGTACCACCAACACTACCTGCATAAGATCCCATGAATCTGCTGGGAAAAAAGATGCACCAACACTAGCGTCCTTGACCAGGCCAACATTCCCAGCATTGAGGCACTGATCAGCCTTGATCAGTAACGATGGTTTGGGCATATCGTCCGCATGACCGACATGAGGCTCTCTAGCTTTGAAACGGCAGGCAAGTCCCAGGTGGACAAAGAACGTGCTTCAGTGATACCCTCACTGGCAAAGCGCAGCATTCCCGCAGACATATGGAGTCACTGGCCCAAGACCATCTAAAGTGGAGGAGGAGTATTGGGAAGGCGTTAAGCACCTTGAGACTTGCTGATGGGTAAAAATGAAAGCCAGGTGAAAACAGTAAAAGGAGGGCACTGCCACACCAATGCCCCACCAAACCCCTTCCCATGCACCACCCTGAACATCTACAAGACGAAGGTGTAACAGAGCCTGTGGTAGCTGCATTGTTTGTACAGCTACCACAAGCTCACCCTGAGAGTGGGAGAGAGTCATTCTCGCCTGCAAGGGACAATTGATGACAATTAGTTTGCTGATCCTCTACTCGTGCCAATATTCGGAAGTCACATGATACTAAATTATGGTCCAGTCGTTTTATTTGAAATCACAAGCTTTCAGAGTGCTGCTCCTTCATCAGGTAAGCTCCACCATTCAATATAGATTGACAAGCAGGAGGCTGGAAAAACACAGCAAGCCATGCAGCATTGGGAGGTGGAGAAGTCGACGTTTCGGGTCTCACCCTTCTTCAGGACTGGGGGTGGGTGTAAGGGGAGCTGCGGATAAAGGGGGTGGCGGGGACAGGGTGGTGAAGTGAGGATAGGTGAAGACAGATAGGGAGTATCACCTGGTTGGTCAATGAGAGGAATGAATCTGGTTGGTGGCTGGGAGGAGGGGAAAGGAGGGGGAGGGACTGGGAAGGGAGTCGGGGGTTGGGTTGGTTATTTGAAATTAGAGAACTGTCTCCCACCATTCAATCATGGCTGATGTGTTTCTCAAACCCCATTCTCCTGCTTTGTCCCTGTAACCATTGATCCCCTTACTAATCAAGAACCTATCTATCCCTGATATAAATGCACTGAGTGACTTGGCCTCCACTCTCTTCTGCAGTAATGAGTTCCACAGATTCCCCATCGTCTAGCTGAAGAAATTCCTCCTTATCTCAGTTCTAAAGGGTGGTCCCTTCACACTGAGGATGTGTCTTCCAGTCCAAGTCTTTCCTATTAGTAGGAACATCTTCTCCATGCCCACTCAATCCAGTCCTCTCAGCATTCTGTAAGTTTCAATGAGATTCCCCCCAGCTTCTAAACTCCATTGAGTGCTGGTCTAGAGTCCTTGAGCACTCCTTATATAACAAGGCCTTCATTCCTGAGATCATTCTTATAAACCTCCTCTGGACCCCTGCCGCCTCCCCCCCCCTCCCCCACCAAAGCCAGCACATCCTTCTTTGAACATGTGGCCCAAAACTGATCACAATATTCCAAATACAGTCTGACTAGAACCATATACAGGCTTAGGGTACGTCCGTGCTCTTGTATTCTACCCCTTTTGAATGAATGCAAATATTGCATTTGCCTTCCTAACTGCCAATGGACCTGTATGGTAACCTGAAAAGAATCCTGAGCTAGCACTCCCAAAGCTCTTTGTGCTTCAAATTTATGAAGCCTTTCCTTATTCATAAAATCATCTATGTTTCTACTTTTCCTCCAAAGTGTATTACCTCACACTTTCCCACATTGTATCCCATCTATCACTTCTTTGCCCACTGTCCTAGACTGCCCAAATACTCCCCATCTCCTCAACACTTCCTGTCCCTCCACCTACCTTTGTGTCATAGACAATAGACAATAGGTGCAGGAGTAGGCCATTCTGTCCTTCGAGCCAGAACCACCATTCATTATGATCAAGGCTGATCATCTTCACTCAGTATCCTATTCCTGCCTTATCCCCATAACCCTTGATTTCACTATCCTTAAGAGCTCTATCCAACTCTTTCTTGAAAGTATCCAGAGACTTGGCCTCCACAGCCTTTTGGGGCAGAGCATTCCACACACCCACCACTCTCTGGGTGAAGAAGTTTCTCCTCAACTCTGTTCTAAGTGGCCTACCCCTTATTTTTAATCTGTGTCCTTTGATTCGGGACTCACTCATCAGCAGAAACATGCTTCCTGCCTCCAGAGTGTCCAATCCTTTAATAATCTTGTACGTCTCAATCAGATCCCCTCTCAGTCTTCTAAACTCAAGCATATGCAAGCCCAATCGCTCCAATCTTTCAGTGTAAGATAGTCCCGCCATTCCGGAAATTGACCTCGTGAACCTACGCTGCACTCCCTCAACAGCCAGAATGTCTTTCCTCAAATTTTGAGACCAAAACTGCGCACAGTATTCCAGGTGCAGTCTCACCAGGGCCCTGTACAGCTGCAGAAGGACCTCTTTGTTTCTATATTCAATTCCTCTTGTTATGAAGGCCAGCATGCTATTAGCTTTCTTCACTCTCTGCTGTACCTGCATACTTGCTTTCATTGACTGATGAAGAAAGTGAGGGCTGCAGATGCTGGAGATCAGAGCTGAAAATGTGTTGCTGGAAAAGCGCAGCAGGTCAGGCAGCATCCAAGGAACAGGAGAATCGACGTTTCGGGCATAAGCCCTTCTTCAGGAATGTTCCTGAAGAAGGGCTTATGCCCGAAACGTCGATTCTC
>NC_057713.1:31770476-31820214 GCF_004010195.1 Chiloscyllium plagiosum
TCATTTCCCAGGCCCTGTCCACTTGAAGCCATGTCTCAGTTATCCCCACAACATCGTAATTGCCAATTTCCAAATGAGCCTCAAGCTCATCCACCCTATTTCTAATGCTTCGTGCATTCATATATAATATTTTAAATTTGTTACTCCCCTCACCCTTCCCATCAATTCCTATTTCACCTGACCTTACGGCATGATCCTTTTTTGAGTTTTCTGCTCCATTGATTCCGTTGTCTTTCCTGACTTCTCTTGTTCTAACTTTCCTTTTAACTTCCTTCTTAAACCTTCAGTTTGTCCCCTCCCCCCGCTATTTAGTTTAAACGCAGTTGTATTGCAGTGGCAAACCTACCTGCCAGAATGCTGGTCCCCCACCTATTAAGGTGCAATCCGTCCCTCTTGCATAATTTATCCTTACTGCTAAACATACCCCAGTGATCCAAGAATTTAAATCCTTGCTTCCTGCACTCCCCAGCCACACATTCAAGTCCATTGTCTCCCTGTTCCTGTCCTCTCCAGCCTGAGGAACTCAAATTTAGCAACAATGGCCTCAGTTCCTTTATTCAGATTGTTATATTGCAAATAGTTGTGGTCTCAACACCAACCCCTGCAAAACTCAACTGGTCACTGGCAGCTATCCTGAAAAAGACCCCTTTATCCATACTCTCTGCTTACTACCAGTCACCCAATTCTCTATCCATGCCAGTACCTTCCCTCTACCACTATATAGGCTCTTATCTTATATCATAGCCACCTGGGTGGCACCTTTTCAAAGGCCTTTCTTTTAGATTAGATTACTTACTGTGTGAAACAGGCCCTTCAGCCCAACAAGTCCACACCAACCCTCCGAAGAGCAACCCACCCAAACCCATTCCCCTGCATTTACTCCTTCATCTAACACTACGGGCAATTTAGCATGGCTAATTCACCTAACCTGCACATTTTTGGACTGTGGGAAGAAACCGGAGCACCCGGAGGAAACCCACGCAGACGCGGGGAGAATGTACAAACTCCACACAGACAGTTGCCTGAAGCGGGAATTAAACCCGGGTCTCTGGTGCTGTGAGGCAGCAGTGCTAACCACTGTGCCACCGTGCTGCCCTAAAAACATGGAACGCTTCACGAATTTGCGTATCATCCTTGCCTTTTGGAAATCCAAATAGATCACATCCACTGTGGGTTAGAGAATTCCAAAGATGCACAATTTTAAAAAAAGTTTGTAATCAAATTAGTTCAATTAAGTATTAAAAATGTGGAAATTTATTATTGATAAAAGAAATTCCCCATTGCTACAGCATTTAAGGTCCTTTGTACAAACCTTCCAACAGATAATTTGAAAACAAAAGTATGATGCAAGAACCTGGAAGGTGAAGTTGATAAAGTAAAAAACAAAAAAGGCAATATTCTCAGTGGCTCAAGCAGTTCCCATTTCTCTGGGAGATCAATTACTTTTTCACTTGTGATGGGCCATCACAGTACTTGCTGAATTGAAGCTTAGGACAGGGTCAGGCAGACAGTGCACACAAACCTGAATACAGCCTCTCTCCCAGTTAGTATCAATTACTTCCAACATGTGCCAATTGTCAGCTATCACACAATCACGTCCCAATTGGCACTCAATGCAGGTAATCCATATTAATGAAGTAATTTTGACCTTCCATTGTCATAGCCCTCAGGAGATTATCAAAATAGAAAGAAGAATATAGAATATAGAATATAGAACACTCCAGCACAGAAGGGGAATCTTCTGCACAGTCTCTGGCAGTTTCTGTAGACAAAGTGGCTGAAACTCATTGTCCTTCAGCATTTGCAAGTTTCTCATCCATTTCGACTGTGAAAACGTCTGTAAAAGAACTGCCCAGATATACCCATTGTTATTCCATACTTTTAGAAACTTGGTCTCTTTGATAGGGACTTTTGTAACCATTTTAAAGCATTGTCCTACTTCATTTTGAATGTTGATTTCTTACAAAGGACCCAGGTATTAAATCAATCAATTGAATTAGAGTTCAACAGTTCATATATTAAAATTTAATGGAAACTTATAAATGCTCTTGGAATCTGCTTTTATATTTCTTCTAAATTACTTACATGAACTTTTGTTTGAAAATGAATAATATAATAGAATAAAATAAATTATTACTGGCAATCTGAAACAAACAAAATGGAAATTGATGGAAAAACTCAACAGGTCTGACAGTATCTATGGAGAGAGAAACAGAATTAACATTCTGAAGAGGGCTCAGTGGTTTGCAAATGTCAACTCTGTTCTTCTCTCCACAGATGCTGCCAGACCCATTGACCTATTTTCCAAAGATAGAATAATCCAAGCTATCTACTCCTAATGGAAATTTAAAGGTTAAACACAGTAAAATAAAGTGTAATCCCATAGCACTCCTTCATGAATAGATTAGGTTCCCTACAGTGTGGAAACAGGCCCTTCGGCCCAACAAGTTCACACCAACCCTCTGAAGAGCAATCCATCCAGACCCATTCCCCTACATTTACTCCTGACTATTGCACCTAATGCTACGGGCAATTTGGCACGGCCAATTCACCTAACCTGCACATCTTTGGACTGTGGGAGGAAACCCACGCAGACACTGGGAGAATGTGCAAACTCCACACAGACAGTTGCCTGAGGCCAGAATTTGAACCCGGGTCCCTAGTGCTGTGAGGCAGCAGTGCTAACCGCTGAGCCACTGTGCCACCCTTTATCTTTATAAATTGCAAAGAAACAAAATAGCCTGAGTAGTAGTATCCTGGTACAGTTCCTAAAAAAAACTATCCCTAATTTGTATAATATACAAAGCATTGCTTTAATCCAAAACCTTAGTGGGTTTAGGTCACTTGAAACTTTAACTGGAAATGCAATTAAGTTCTTCCTGGAAATTCTCTGCCTTTATATGCTATGTTTTGGTTTATTTTGCTGTGTTTTAAGATAGCGCTGGAGAATGTCAACACTATATAACACTTTTCACTGTATTTTGCAACAAAATAGATGTAACAATAAATAAATCAAATCAAATCAAATCAAATCAAATCTGAGCTTCCCTGTACTCAACTTTAATAAGTCCTTTTGGATTTTTCGATTCCAGCCTCGGGCAACTGACTGTGTGGAGTTTGCACATTATCCCTGTGTCTGCGTGGGTTTCCTCCAGGTGCTCCGGTTTCCTCCCACATTCCAAAGATGTGCAGGTCAGCTGAATTGGCCATGCTAAATTGTCCGTAATTGTTAGGTGCATTAGTCAGAGGGGAGTAGGTTACTCTTCTGAGAGTTGGTGCAGACTTGTTGGGCCGAAGGGCCTATTTCCAGTCTGTAGGGAATCTAATTTAAAAAACATTAGCTGACTTCAGCATCATAAGCCAAGGTGAAAAAAATCTAGCTGCTGCGGAGTTTGGCAGTTTTGCCGATCTGGGAAGAATGAGTTTGAGGAGGAGGAGTTACTTCTCATCAACTTATTCAGGTGTTATAATCTACCTCTATGGCAGGCGGGCACTTAAAAATACACCTTCTGCCCCAGAGCTAGGGACACTCCCATTACACCACAAGACCCCTTGAGATGGAGTATTTATGGGTTAAATGTGAACTATTTAAGTTCAACTATTCAGTTTAATGTAAAATATAGTAACCTTCAAGTACACGGGAAACAACCAGGGGTGTACTCATAGAAATCATGACGTTTCCAACCTGAAGCATTTACGTAGTAACATCACAAGCTCATTTTTTGGGTCTACTTCCAATGTCACAAAGGTATAAGAACTGAGACTATTTTCCCTCATGCTGTGCATTTTTGTATTTTCCTCATAATTGTATTCTCTTCATAAATTTAAGCCATTTAAATACATGCTTTTTTTAAATGAGTGCAAAAATCCAGAACTCAGAAGATGTGAATGTGCAAATATAAAATTTTGGTGTAGGGAATTAAAAACTAAGAGAAGTATTTATGTTATTAACTCTCAAGTTTCTTCAGCTACCAACCAGGGATTCTCTTAATGAGACATACCAACATCGGAAAACGGTGGAAACAGGTAGTGACTATGGTGGTGCATTCAAAACCTAGCTGTTTCATACTCTAGCCTTAGGCTATAGCTCTGGGGCTAATAGCACATTACATGATTTAAACATGCTAGGAGGTGCTAATCTGTCACTGAAGCTGATTAGGAGCAATTTTTGTGAAGTTGTAAATAAAGCTATACACAGATTACATTTCCACTGAAAGTGGGGAATATTCCAGCTCTCAAACAACAGCATTTGTCTGAATGGCTTAGGGTGAGTGCTCACAGATTCATGGACAGGGTACTGAAGGGTATGGTAGATGAGCCACAAAAGGAAAGAGACATCCTGTGTCCAAAGAGAAAAGGACATCGGGAAAAATAATGCCACTTAGAGAAGATCACTGAGGAGGTTTCAGCAATGCGATCTAGCCTCAGGATATGGTTCCAATGCTGCAAAACATTCTAATATTTAACATCCGAATCCATCTCAGAAGCATGATTCTGAATAGCAATAATAATACTAGTACTAGCATCGAATGTCAAGCAATTTCATCCATCATATAACATTCACACATACTGCGCCAGTCACTCCAGATGGTATTCACACCTCAGATTGCACCGAGACAACTTTGCTAGGGGGACAGCAAGTTCTGGACCCTGAGTCTTCAGTACCAATGCCAGAATGTTGCCAAGGCCCATGCCCTTTGCAGTATCCAGTGCCACCAACTGTTTCTTGATATCGTGAAGTGAATCGAATTAGCTGAAGACTGGCATCTATGATCCTGGGACCACTGAAGGAAGTTGAAATGAATCATCAACTCATTACCTTTGGCTGAACATTGTTGCAAATGCTTCAGTGTTATCTTTTGCACTGGGGATGGGGATATTTGTGGAACTTCTTTCTCCAGTGAATTGTATAATTATTCACCACCATGTACAACTGGATGTGGCAGGACTGAAGAGTTCAGACTTAATCAGTTGGCTGTGGATTACTTAGCTCTATCACTTGCAGCACAGCTGTTTGGCACACAAGTGGGCCTGTTGTATAGATTCACCAGACTGAGACGTCATTTTAGTTATGCCTGGTATTGCTCCTGACATACAGTTCTGCACTCATGATTAAACCAAGGTCAATCCCCTGGATTGATGGTAATAGCAGAGTGGGGTTATGCTGGACCATGAGATAGCAGATTGTTTGGAGTAAGATTTAAATGCTGTTGATGGACAACAGCACTTCACGGGTGTCCAGTCTTGAGCTGTGATATTTGTTTGAACTTACCCTATTTAGCAGAGTGATAGTCCCTGAGGATATTCACAATGTAAAGTCAGTACTTCATTGTGTAAAATCAGTACTTCAAGCACAGTAGTGACTTCTACTCTTACTGTTATGGACAGATGCATCTGAGCAGGACAAGGTTAAATACGTATTTTTTTCCCCTTTGACTAATTTTTTTCATCATTTCTGAAGACCCAATTTAGCAAATATTTCTGACTCGACCAGTTCAATCAGAGTGTTGCTACTAAGCCTCTCTTGGAGATGTAAATTAAATTCCACAACCCATATTCTGAGCCCTTGCCACTTCTCAGTACTTTTTCCAAGTGATGTTCAACCTGAAGGAGCACTGTGTGATCAATCAGTGAGGTGGGGTGTTGGAATCAGCTGGAAGTTTCATTGTCCATGTTTGACATGATACCATGAGTCAATGCTGAGTACTTTTGGATTATGCTCTTCCGATTATATAACACTGTAGTACCATCTCTGCTGGGTCTATCCTGCCAGTGAGACAGGATACATGCAGAGTAGGAGATGGTGTTTGTCTTGGAAATAGTCTGGAAGGAATGATTCCATGTGCATGACTATGTCAGGGTGTTGCTCAACTGGTCTCCAGCTCTCCAACTATTAGCTGTTATCCTTGTCATTCCCATGTCTAGGTCAATGCAAAGTGATCTGTGCAGTTTCATTTGCTCATTTCAGACTTGTTAGCAGTTTCATGTACCTGAATGGCTTGCTAGGCCATTTTAGAAGGCTGTTATGACTCAACCATATTGTTGGAGTCACATGTAGGTAGATTTCCTTCCCTAAAGGGCATTAATGAATGAGATGGGCATTTGACACCAATTGGTAATGGTTTGATGGTCATCTTTAGATTTGCAATTTCATTTTTTTATCCCATTATAATCCAAATTCTTCCATTTGGTTTGATGGAATCTGAACCCAAGTAACATCATCAGTGAGGCTCGAGTAAAGCGGCTTCACCGGAGACTCTCACTGATGATGTTACCTAGTATGGTGACGAAACATCTGAAAATGAACCTTCCAGCTCAGCAAGCGAACTTACACCCATAACCTCAACCTGAGCTACAAATCTTCTCAAAACCACATTACATAATTCATTGACCTATATCTTCCATGAAGTGGCAATTTCATCAGATTGCTGCTCAATTCATACTTCACCCCAGCATGATATTTCCCTTTATTTCTTGTCCGGGAACTCGCATTATCCAGAATTGCAGAAAGAAGCATCCACCAGCGAGCTATTACAGAATTATAGAGTAAAGGAGAAGATTGGGCATAGGACTTTGTGTCGCACTAGCTGTGGTAAGGCAAGCTCATGGCTCCATTGTGAATGTTACTAATGAGATGAATGGGCTGGTGGGTAGGTGCATGACATCAATTAATCAGCAAAAGTGGAAACTTTCCAGGAAATCCTAACAGAGGTCAACTGATCAGGACTTCCACAGGATCCCAATCTACATCTTTGGTCATACTTTGGGTCTCCGATGATTTGCAGCTTGGAAGATTTTAGCCATTATTATCGAAACAGTGTCATGCAAAGAAATCCACACAATTACATCAAAGAAAAGGGAATTGAAATATATATTGAAAGCTGAAGTGGAAACAACTGCATGAACTAGATGCGCCAAATGGCCTGTTTCTATGCTGTGTATTCTGTGCAAAAAGAAAAGCACTATATCTGCTGACTCCCAAATCAAATGTTGACTTATCTCCCTCTTGTGCAGGTGAGCAGGGGGACTCCTTTGGACAGTTCCATTGTGTTTCCAGGTAAGAATCACAGTTGCTGACTAGCATCATTCAAATAGTTCTGCATGAACGTTGGCAGGAAAATGCGAGGAATAAGTTTGACACAGTCATTAGATTGTATGCATAGATGCTGAGAAGGATGGCAATAAATGAGATAGCTTCTCTCTTGCCATACCCAAATCTTTCAGCATAATAACATTCATCAATAAGATCTCTGGCATACTTTCTTGCTTTTGGTTCCTGGCTTTCGAAGCTGATTCTCTGTTGAGTAGTCAAGTATACTGGGCTTATACACTCCAAGGTTTACAGGAATGACAACTGATCTTATTGAAACAATCAACATCCTGACAGGGTAGACAATCAATTATTTCTCCTGGTCTGAAATCTAAAACACTGGAGAAGTCTCGGAAGAAGTCAATCATTTAGAACAGAGATGAGGAGAAATTTCTTCTCTCAGAAAGTTGCAAATCTTGGGATTTCCTACAATGATGGGTAGATTGACTTATGATTCCTCAGGGAATCAACAGATAAAGGAAATGGACGGGAATGTGGAGCTGAACATAAAATCGCCCTGATCATATTAACTGGTGAAGGACTAAAAGCTCCATACCTGCTCCCTTGTCTAACTTAATTGTGTTCTATGACTTCTTGGAGATCATCTTACTCAAAGCAGAGTTTGAATAAGATATTCAACTTATGGTACCTTGACAGTTACTTATGTTGAAGAAAAGCTGGCCCATGTACTTCAGATGATGCAAATCTATTACTGAGAATGAAATAACCTTCACAGTATTATTTGTCCGAGTTGGTTTAATCCCTAACTACAGTTTGGTGACTCGTGTAACTCCACAGGAAACTATTTTGTGTTCATTTTGTTTACACTGTCTAAGCAGGATATGTAAATGGGTTCATGTAGAAATTACATCCTCCTCTCAATAAGGACTCTGCAGTGACAGTGCCCACGACAGCAGGGTACAGATATGTTGCCATTATTAATGTTCACATAAAAAATTACCATTGAAATGTAAAAGTCAGAGCATGCAGCTTTAAAACGTGGTCTCAACTGTATCTGATCTAAGTGTCTCAACCCTCCTTAATTTCACATTGAAGCTGCATTTAATTGTGTGTCTCTTTATACATAGGAAATTGATAAAGAACATATGGTTACAGTCATGCCTTAATACATTGTGGTAATCTGTCAGGACTTCCAATCCATTAACCAAGAGATTTGGGTTCAAATCCCACCAAGGAATGTATAACATCAGGTCATCAAATAAATCAGGTTTAATAAGCTGGTGTCAGTCATGATGATGGTCATGGTGATTTTATAACTTGCAGTGTGTTACCGAAATCCCAGAAATATATCTGAAATCCTTAGCTGTGTAAATGTAAAGAAATATAAACGTTGACCCTGCATTGAAGCCCACATTCTGTGAATGAAAAATTGACAGAAGTTGCATCCAGCTGTGGGAGTTGAAAGCAAGAGAGGAAGATTTGATGAATACAGAAGCTGGTGAAGTGGAAGATGAGGGCAAGGAGAACCATATTGTAGTTCTGGGTGATAGGAAATGGATGAGAGCAGTCAAAGGCCATGTCAACAAAGGTGGGGGGAGCTGGGGATGCATGGAAATCTTGATTATGGAAGGAATACATAACAGAAGCACAAAGGTGATTGATTGGACTGGTGAAGCAGTTGCAATGGAGGTTATTAGAAATATATATACATACTTACAGACTGTGAGTAATTGAATATGGAACTGTTTGGACATTGCTATGCTGAAAAGGAATTTATCACGGAATTTCATTGAAACAAGTTAAAAGTCAAAGTGAAGGTGGTTTACCTACTGTTTACAAAAAGCAACTGGCTGTGTGGAAGGAAGTTGAACAAAGTTTTTAGGAAGAGAAACGAAATAGTGTTATCACTTAATTGTTGAGCAAATGAACTTGCAAAGCACTTTGGATTGGTCCTTACGTTTACCTAACATTAACCTTTGAACTAAAGTTGATTTTTCCATGTGCTGCTACAGTTGCCTGTTGCAGAGAGGTTTGAAAGGAAAAACCACGTTTTCCCTCTCTCTCTCTATCCCTGTCAGCAAGAAAATAATCCTCAAAGCAAAATCAACTGAATAGATCTTTCTCAGACAGTGAAGTTGTTTGAGAAGATGTGATAAAGTTTCAATTAGCAACACTTATGTTTATTTCCTGCCTGAACCTGATGATCTTCAGCAGCATGGTGGTTCAGTGTTAGCACTGCTGCCTCACAGCATCAGGGTCCCAGGTTTGATTCCATCCTCGGGCGACTGTGTGAGTAGAGTTTGCACATTCGCCCCGTGTCTGCATGGGTTTTCTCTGGGTGCTTCGGTTTCCTCCCACAGTCCAAAGATGTGCAGGTCAGGTGAATTGCCCATGCTAAATTGCCCATAGTGTTAGTTGCATTAGTCAGAGGGAAATGGATCTGGGTGGATTACTCTTCGGAGGGTCGGTGTGGACTGGTTGGGCCGAAAGGCCTGTTTACACGCTGTAGGGAATCTAATCTAACCTTCTATCATTTCATATAAGCAGCAATCTAAATACGTTCACAGGAAATTAATGGAACTATGGGCTGTCAACCTATTTCAGGGTTTTCTGTACTGAAACCTTTGACCCTCAAGCTTTTGTTCTTTTCTTTGCCTATTTTTTGAAACTCATCAGGGCTGGTGTGTGTGTGTGTGTGTGTATGTGTGTGTGATCAAAAGGATATTGTTTAAGTCTGTACACCAGCTATTTGGTCACTTAGTTAAATAATACATTTGTTCTTAACAAGTTATTTTTGAGATTTTGAAGAAACTTGGTCTGAAGTGTTCCAGTGTTCTGGAATTAAAGTCTCATACTCCCAGAAGACCATAGGGTACACTTTGATTAGAAAGTAACAACTGGTGGTTCTTTAACTTGAGGGTCACTACACATCAGACAAGAAGAGAGGTTCATGGTAATCTCAGCCACGTTTGGTATCACTGTGTATTACAAACTACTGTCCTACTAACTGAGCTACCTGACCCCCACAGTAACAAGGTGAAACAAATTGATCATCTGGTGATTAAATAAAATATATACACTTTAGGATGGCTCCTGTCGAAGTGGGGCCTGATTATCTGTGTACTTCTCGATTTAGAGTCATAACAAAAGCAGAGACCTACATAGATGTTAGACTTACCACTGAGGTCAAATATTAATAGTGATTGGCCATGCATGACAGAAATCATTTGCTTGCTACTTCTGTTCAGGTTTACCTCACTATAATTCTTTTAAGATATTGTGTAAAGGATTAGCTTAGTTCTGAAAGTTCTAATAATTCCACATGAGGAGCCAGTTCTAAATTTGCTATTTTAAGTGCATATGTATTATCTAATATTGCAAAGCCTGCTCAGATCCCTTCCTTTAAAGGGAAATGATGTTCCATAAAAATTTGTGCACTTTACAGGATGCAGCCCTGTGGAGTTCTTAATTGGCTCCCAATTTCCAGTAAAGGTAAAGAATTAGCCAGACAGCATTCCTGAGTTAAATAAGCAAAAGGTTAGTTTTATTGTTCTAAAACCAATCCAGGCAAAAAATAATTTAAAACATTTTAAAAATGTTTAAAAGATCCCAACTTCTGCAGAATACATGCATACAAATGCACATGAACCAATCATGCAAAAAAAAAGTTACAAAGTAAAGGAAGTTCGCTTTCACCAAAATAATGTTCAACGGGAAAAATAAAGATCAGAAGGTGAAGGCTGATTGTTGCTGGTGTCAGTCTGATTGCAGTTCTCTAAATCTAGCATGTGGAAGTTGTAGCTGATGTTTTCTCCTTGGACAGGTTAGATGCATATCAAAAAATAAAGGGGGCAGCAGCTTCCTCCCTCACCTCTGGTGATCTTCTGCTAAAACATTTGCTTAGTAAATACATGTAAACCTTGGTTGATCACATGACAACTATAACTGCTATCAGGAACTCAAAATCCATTAGATATTCTAAAGGTAGCTTTAATTAGTTCACATCTGCATAATCATCTTTTTAAAAAATGAAGGTCTTTTTATCAAACCAATTATGTCCTGAATGGTCCATTCATCCAGGGCTGATTGCAATCATTATCTCCATTTTGATAAGGCTGGATTGAGGCTGTTAAGCATTTCAGGCTTCATTTTCTCCAGTAAGCTCTTTATCAATCCTACATCTCCATCTCAATGGAATGGAATGTTGATTGCATTTTGCCTCTAGTGGAGTAGCTTTACCAGATGTGGCAATGTTCATGTTACCCCTCACAACATAAGCAATTAGGAGAAGGGTAACTTGGTATTGAAAGATCCAATATTTATTTCAGCTCAATGAAGAATACAAATATTACACTCACAGCCACAACCATGTTTTGGCTAACATTTGGTTCTATCATACTTCAAGTTACCCAAGTTAGAATGGAACAGAAAAAAGATTGCTGGAGAAAATCAACAGGTCTGGCAGCAGCTATGGAGAGAAAACAGAGTTTATGTTTCGAGTCCAGTGACACTCTTCAGAATAGCATCAATCTACCTAGATGGCATACAAGGACCCACAGAACCCATGACCAGTGACATGGAATTTCCTTGGTGAACAATCATACCCATCGGCAAGAGACATCGATGATGGTGAAGCCATCATAATGTCAGTTCATATGGAAGTAGGACTTGATGTGTAGGGTTTTAGGGGTGTCTCCACTTACCAACACCCATATATAGTAAATACTTAGTAAAAGTTGTTGATGCTCACTGGCACGGGTTTGAACTGACTTCTGTTAACAACCCAGATGAATCCTATGAAAATTGGAATTCATAAGCACAATAGGTATTCCTAAAGAAGTGCTGTCCAATTGTTGAATCACAATGAATGGTGAACTCTATGTTTTCAGTTTTGCAAATATGGCTTAGTTGAGTAAAGTCAGAGCTGAAGAGACAAAGCATTGCAAACAGCTGAAGAGACAAAGCATTTGATCTGATCTATCAGTCATGGTATATTGGTCGATATACCTGCTATCACATTGATACTGAAACTCATATGCTATGTTGTTTATTTGTGTGGTAGGCAGCACATCCTTTTGGCTTAACCTCAGCATCACATTTACAAAGAATATGACTTGTATTGCTGTTGGATAGTACTTGTATGCCTTAACTTGGTGCACAAGATTCACAACAAACATATTTACTTCAATATTCTGACATCGACTGATTTAGACTGAGAATTTTATTTAGGAACAATTCTTCTCAATAATTGCATATAAACTTAAGCTGAAGCACATGCCAATTTCTCACATATTGTCCACTCTATCTAGTTATCAAGATTGCAATGGAATTCATTTTGAATATTTATTAGAATGTATAATCATCTCTTGTTAGGTAATCAAATCATAGAATCATAGAATCATAGAATATAGATTGAGTACAGGACTGTAGGAGTCCATTCAGCTCATCATGTTCTCGACACGAGCAACTCAGTTAATTCCAGTCTCTTGCATTTTCCCAGATTGCTTGAAAAAAGATTTATAATTAAATAATTATCCAATATTTTTCTGACAGCCATGATTGAATCTGGCTCTACCACATTCTCGGGCAGTGCAATCATTGTACAAAAAGTTTTTTTTCCTCATGTTTCCACTTTTTCTTTTGCTCTTCCCCTTGTATCAGCGTTCTCTGTTTCTCAACACATTCATTAATGGGAACAGTTATTTCCTATTTACTCTATCCAGATCCCTCAGCTTTTTCAGCACATCCATCAGATCTCCTCTCAATTTTCTCTTCAGTAAGGAGAATTTTTGAGAGTTGAATGAACAGAATAGGAAGATATATTTTGACCATTCAGACATGTGCATCCAATCTGTCAAAACTCATTAAATAGGAATTTAGCTTTATGCTTGTGAAACTGTTGAGCATGAATATCTGCTCAACAATTGAATCCAAAGAATGGAGCAGATGCATTGTTGGTAGAACTTCTCTCGCACCGTTTTGTATTGCTGTAAAAGAGTAAGGTGGCTATAACTGCTCTGTACATCAGAACTTTTGTTGAAATGTGGATATCTTTGTTTTCAAATATTTGCTGTTATAGTGTGCAGAGAGCTTAACTGATGCAGTGATGGTTCCCTTAATCAATGATAATCTGCGACGAAAGGTGCCTGCCAAGGTATCTGAAGTGCTAAACACATTCCAGCATCTCTAATTCAACATATTTGTAAAGTTGAAGGAGTCAAGTGTGGAATGGCAACCTGGTCCAGATTGGGCAATAACACTGCCTTCACCCACAAACCATAAACCATATATACCACGGAAGGTCAATTTAATTTTGGCACAGAGGTGTCTGAGCTCATGGAGAGTTTTCTTCTAGATAGTATTTTGTGCTGACACCAGAGGGCAGTTATTCTTTAATGAGATGAACAGTTAATGACAAGTAGTTTGTATATCACATGGGGACTATCACTTAGTTTGATTTTGGTCTGAATCTTCTCTTTCAGAACCTCCACTGAGGATGGTTCTAGTCACATCATAATGAAGTATTTATAACATTACAATGAAATTTCATTGGTATCCAAATCTTTACAGTTCAATTCACAGTACCTTGTCAAATACTTAGCAAAATCCTTTGTAGAGAAAACTACTTAAAGATTGCAGAGGCATTGACAAATTTGGTAATGCAGGAAACCACGATTGTCAGTTGAATCATATGTTTGGGACCAGATAGTGTTTTGGTGAAAGTATGGTGCAATTGAATACCATGACAGTTGTTTGGATGTAATCATGAATTATGATTGAAGTGATGATGGAATCGTGTAACTGGCCAAAGGCTGGCATGAAGCTGTTATTGAAGGGTGTATCTGAAAGGGTTAGTACTGATGAGTGTCTTCACCAGCCACAAAGAGTATGTCATATGGAATGGTGGAAAAACAGCA
This sequence comes from Chiloscyllium plagiosum, assembly GCF_004010195.1. Classification (NCBI taxonomy): domain Eukaryota; kingdom Metazoa; phylum Chordata; class Chondrichthyes; order Orectolobiformes; family Hemiscylliidae; genus Chiloscyllium; species Chiloscyllium plagiosum. The sequence goes on from NC_057713.1 coordinate 31,784,445, forward strand.
TTCAGTCCCTCCTCATAGTCTCAGAAACAGTATGTTCATTATAGTACTCTGCTGCCATAAGAGTGAAGATTGCTTTATTAAACTGGTGAGTGGCAGTGTGATTCTGCTTAGCTATCTCATATCACATGCTGGCTGGAGATGGAGAATTGAAGATTTATTCAGATAGAGTTTTAAGAATGTTTCTCATGCAAACAATCAGCAGTAGGAAGAGCTAAATGTCGAAAACTCTATAAAGGAAAACCCCTTGGCAATATTCAACAAGGTAGAATCAACAGTCAATGGTAAAACTATCGCAAACCTAGTAAGAGGCACCCTACAGCAGCAGAGTTAGGAAATCACGAGAGCTGGAGTAACACCTATTCTCAGATAGTTACAGATTGCATTGGGCATTACTGTACTGTGTGGGGACTTTAATGTGCATCACCAAGAGTGGCTTGGCAGTACCACTTCCAAGCTGGCCAACTCCAAAGAGACATAGCTGCCAGACTGAGTCCTTGATAGGTGGTAAGTGTACCAAAGTTACCAATACTTGACCTTATTCTCAACAGTCTACATGCAGCAGATGCATCTGTGTACGCTATGGCAGATAGGACAGATCGCTGCACAGCTAGGAATGGGCGATGAATACCAGCTCGGCCAGTGAAACCCACATCCCATGCATGAATTTTAAAAGACTTATTCAGAGACTAGCTGGAGATGACAGTGAATATCCAAGGCTCCACGAATGACATTAAAGTCCCTAATGAGCAAAAGAAATCTTTGCAGAAGAAAGTGCAGAAGTACAGGCTGAGCCATCTAAAAATGTTTGCAACCTGTTCACAGCTCACACTGAGTGTTAAGGAAATGGGAATTACATCTTCCAGCTGAAAATTGAGTGAATCACTGTTTAACTATGAAAGAGCGAATTTTTTCATTTTAAGTGCAGGAGGGTAGTCTTCTCATTTTGGTCTCAAAACCTAGCGAAACTCTCCAATAGTAGCACAGAGCCGCAGCACTGTTATTATTTTTAAAAAGTCAAAATGTCTTTTAAACAAGGAAAATAAACAATCACTTTAAGAAATAATATTGCTCAGAAGATTTAATTTTAGTGATATGTCAATTAAAACACAGAGTGTGATTTCTTGGAGAAAACGATTGTTATGATAAAGGCTGGTTTCTGTACTAGATACTGAATCTGATGCTGAGCCCGTTAGTACACATCTTTACATAATTAGGAGTATAATTGATGACAACTCATCAAGATTTCTGTGAAACAACAGATATCTTTGAAGCAGCATTGAAAGACTTCAATAATTATTTTAATCTTAGAATTAATAAAATTCTTAAAAGATGTATCTTTAGCAGGAGTGTTCAGCATCCCCAGGAAACCATAGGTAATTTCATTCATGATCCTTACAAATTAGTGAGAAAAGGGATTGGGGTGATTTAAGGTCAGACTGGATTGTTACTGGCATTCCTGATGAGTCTTGGTCAGATTTATTAAAGTTAAAATAAGATTTGACTCTAAAAAATGCCATAGATTATAATTGAAGTTTGGAAACTGTATTTACCAATCTTAAAAGGAAAACATTAACTTTATCCCATGAGGTAATCAGAATCCATTCAGTGCTTAGGGTAAACAAAGCACAAAAGACACACTTGAGAAACCAGTGCAGTGAGTAGGACAGATATCAGATACTAAAGATACTTGTCAGCACTGTGAAACAAGGAAACCTCACAGAGACAGGTAGTACCCAGGCATTAAATGGGAAATCTTTATGTGTCACACAGTAGATCATTTTTAAAAAAAAAGTGCCAAATTAGAATACAATTACAGGGCATCAAGAAGTCATATAGTTACCCTCACTATGTGAAGATTTATATGCCAAGACATTGAATATAACAGAAAGGAGGCTATGATGGCATGGCATATAACTTTGGTTAGGCCACTTTTGGAGATTTGCATGCCATACAATAGGAAGGATGTGATTGTATGAGAGAGGGTGCCAGAAGAGATTCACAATGATGTTGGCTGGGACTGGGGTAAAACAGTTAAGAAGCTGGCTCAATAGGCTGGGGTTGTTTTTCTTAAAGCGGAGAAGGCTAACGGGAGACTTAGTTGAGTTATCAGGGGCATAGATAGATCAAAAAGGGAGAAGCTTTTCCCCTTAGTACAGTCAATACACAAGGTGTTCAGTTTTAAGGTAAGAAGTGGGAAATTAAGAGAGGATTGGAGGATTTATTTTTTACCCAGATCATGGTGGATGTCTGGAACTCTGCCTTAAAAAGTGGTGGTAGAGGCGGAAACCATAATAACATCTAAGAACTATTTAAATAAGTACTTGAAAAGCCACAGCATAGAAGCCTAAAGGGCAATTTTTCGAAAATGGGATTAGAATAGATAGAAACTTGATGACCAGTGCAAACACTGTAAAAATAAAAATCTTTTACTCTCTGACATTATGATTCTATAATGAGGCTAATGAGGTAAAACAGTATACAGTAGAAGAAAAGTCGAAAATGTTTCCTGGGGAAATAAATGATCCAGACCTATCCTTATGTCAAGGTCATCTCATGAATTTCAAACTTGAGACAGGGCTGACTATCTCTGTATTATCATATGATCAATCATGGTTGAAAACACACTGTCTGCAGCTGACAACAGTGTAACCATTGAGTCCAAGACATATATTACTTAAGATTAAAAGCAACAAGCAACTTTCCAACACAAGGGATTTCAGCTGGTAGAAATCATGCACATACTTCACAATCAAGAATTCTCACAGTTGAGCAGCAATGCATATCTTTCCTAAATCTTTTCCAAAAAGTTGGAAATGTTAAAGAATATAAAAGGCTCTTTTGAATAGAAATACTCTAAAATATTCAATATAATTGGGAATATCAACATTAAATCATAGGATTATTACAGTGCAAGAAGAGGCCATTTGGTCCATCGTAACTTCACTGGCTCTCTGAGCATTTTGACTAAGTACCATTTTCTGCCTTTACCCTGCAGCTTTGTATGTTGTTTCTATTGAAATTATCACCCAATTCTCATTTGAATGGCTCAGTTGAATCTGCTTCTATCACAGTGTTCTAGTCCCTAATAATTTACTGTTTGAAAACGCTTTTCTCACCTTGTCTTTACATCTTTTGATAAACCCTATAAAATCATGGCCTCTAATCCTTCATCTATCTATAATAGGAACACTTTCTCCTTACTCACTCTGTCAATATGCCTCATGATTTTGAAAATTGATATCAAATCTTCCTTCTTATTCAGTCCTAACTGTGCTATTTTTCTTAATAATTAATGTGTCCCATCACTGGAGCTATTTTTGTAAACCTCTTCTGTACTCTCTCCTGTGCGTTCACATCCTTGCAACTGCGCTACCCAGAACTGTACACAATATTCCAGCTGAAGTTCAACCAGTACCTTGTATCCGATCGTCATACCCTCCCTGCTTTTGTAATCTCTGACCTTTATCTTTGAAGCATGGAATACTGTGTGATTACTAAAAGCTGTCTCCAACTTCAATTACTAATTTGTGCATTTACACAGGTCTCTCTCTGCTCTTGCATACCTTTAGAATAGCATCCTTTCTTTTATAGTATAGATGTTCTTTATGTCAAAATGCAATTTCTCACAATTCTCCACATTGAACTTCATCTGCACATTCCACCAATGTTTCAATATCCTTTAAAGATTGTACAGTCATCTTCTCATTTTACAACTCTCCCAACTTTTCTGCCATCCACAAAACTTAAAATTGTCCAAGATCATTTCTATATATCAGGAGAAAGTAAGAGCCCTAGTACAGACCTTCAGGAAAGTCCACTGTAAACCTTCCTCCAGTTGGAAAAATACAAATTAAACTTGCTTTCTGTTTCCTAACCCTCAGCCAGTTTTGCTGCTATCCCTTTTAATCCAGGACAAATATGTTCTCTGTTGTGTGGAACTATATAAAATACCTTTTGCAAGTTCATGTACTCCGCCTCAATAAATTTCCCCTCATCAACTATCTCTTACTTCTTCAAACATTTCCATCAAGTGCATTAGATGCAATTTCCTCTTAACAATCCATCCATTCACCCATGCGACTACTAATCCTAAATAATTATTTCTGCATATTTCTCCACCATCCAAGTTAAACTTGCTAGTTTGTGATTGAGGGCCCAATCTTGAAAAATGTTTGTTTAAAAAAATAAAGGACTGGTAAGCAGTTTTCATCTGCCATCTCAGACCAGGCATTCTTGGTAGATCCTTACCCTGAAAGAGAATATTGGCAGCAAACCTACCCCAGCAATGCAATAGGGCACATGGTCTGATACAACAATATAGTATGTGCTGAGCACTTACACATATTACAGTTACTAAGATGCTATGATTAGTAATGCAACAATGGTAATTACCTTTCTCTGGCCGTATATACATGTATCTTTGCAAGAACCTGTTAAGTTACAAGGCAAGGTGGTATGGTGGCTGGTGGCTCAGTGGTTAATACTGCTGTCTCACAGCGCCAGAGACCTGGGTTCAATTCCCACCTCGGGCAACTGTCTGCGTGGAGTTTACACATTCTCCCCGTGTCTGCGTGGGTTTCCTCCGGGTGCTCCGGTTTCCTCCACAGTCCAAAGATGTGCAGGTTAGGTGAATTGGCCATGCTAAATTGCTCATAGTGTTAGGTGAAGGGGAATGGGTCTGAGTTGGTTGATCTTCAGAGGGTCGGTGTGGACTTGTTGGGTCGAAGGGCCTGTTTCCACACTGTAAGTAATCTAATCTAACTTTTAAAAGGCTTGCACCTTAATTGAAGTGACAATGATCTTAAAACAGACAGAGAAAATTTAGGATGATAAGACTGTCAAAGGGATAATGCAATTAGTAATGGGACAGTGTGAATGGTGTAATTGATAATGATCATGTGAGTATCTGGAACATGCCAAACCTCCAACCACCTGGAACCTAATTCTTTGATTTCACTGGCATGTTCATCCTCCTTCATCCAATCAGAAACTGTTTCGTCACACATGGCAACCCAACTGTACTGTGGCTCAGATTATCATGTGACGAAGATTTACAGCATGATATTTATCGGCAAAGTCAACAAAGCAAATGCGCCAAAGCCTACTTTAAAGAAGAATAGTTTGAAAAGTGGAAGAAGTTACAGAAGTGGATAAAAGTAGAGATCATGAAAGGGATTTAAGTATCATGATGAGAAACAGTAAGCAATGAGAGACTTGCAATGCTGCAGAATGAAAAGAGAAAACAATATGAGGAAATGCTCTTAGATTAGAATGATTAATTTCACAGTGATGGGATGGTGTTCAATGAGGATAATGCAGTTAATGATGTCAAAAGCTGCAGAAAGATGAGGAAGGATGGTATTTTGGAGGAAGGAATATATAACTTGGATTATGTGTGTTTCAATGCAGGAGCATAAACTGGTGAGAAACTAAGACTTAACAGGCAAGATCTCAGAGATAACAGCGAAGTCAAGAAAAGAACAAAACAAAAATTGAGTACTCAGTCCCCAATATTCATCAGGGATAGGGCATGGACTTCCTGCAGGTAACAAAAAGAAATGGTAGCACTCCTAAACCAATCTCCTACATACCAGCAAGAACTGTGATTAGTGTATCAACACAGCCTGGATTAGACGATTGGACTAAAAAAAAAGGATCTGGGGCTGACCTCATGAGTATACAGATCTTCAGGTAGCAAATCAGTATATAACAAGGACTGAGTGCAATAGCTTATGAGGGGATTTGGGGATGGATTCTTGACTAGAGAGAGTGATAAGGCCAGTTTCAAACAGAAATGGACAGAAGGCAGGGAACTATTTACCTGGGCTTGAAAGAGAATGTGATTGCACAATGGTTTGGTCAGAAAAGGTCAAGGGAATAGGAGACACATCTTATGGACAAGATGAGTACTTCTAACTGGAGAGAGAAGCGAGAGGAATTCACGAGAAATGTTGGCTCAATAATATTTGACAGAATCTCAGATGTGGGTAAGGGGAGGTGGGTGAAGCCACAGCTGCAGGATATGGATTATGGTTAATTGGAAGAAAATTAGTACTGAATTCAATATGTATTAGTTATATTTCCTTTTCCTATGAGTCACTCTTGGGCATTTCAATCCTCTTCCAGGCGCATCATTTCTCATCTCTCTTTTTTAACTGTCAAACCATCCCCACACACCCATCCCTACAAGTCCTGAATCCCCTCCATGATGATAGAGACAGGCCTGTTTCCCTTAATATCAGTGACAGGTTTGAAAGCCATCCTGATATTCACTCTTTTCCTAATTGTTAAATGACACAAGAAAGGTATCATTTGTTTTTCTGTTGAATAATAGATGTTGGGGAGATCACTGTACTGAAATTGTTCCTTTAGCCTGTATTTGAAAAACAAGTGATGCAATTAGGAAACAAAAATGAATTGTAAGCTATAATTATTAAATGTCTTTAATGCTTAATTGATGGTGACAGTCATTCTTTAAATGCTTGGGTAGCACAGGCTTTAAGACACAAAAAAAGGCAAATATTGTTCAGCATCTAAGAATAGGCATGGAATCCAAACCAAGACACCTGATATTCAAACTAATCTGTGAGAATTAGGTCTTGGCTAGTGCCCAATGTATTCAATATCCTAAAACAGTGAAATGTAAGGATATGATTTAGAAATGTCATCTTGGCTATCTATCATATTTCTACAGAAAACAAAGAGGTTGATTTTACTAGGCATTTCCTCATTAGGCTTAATGATGACAATAAATTACAGTATTGGCTGGAGGGTGCATTGTCTTCTAACCTGTAGTTGAAGAAAGATCCATGAGTGCAATTCACTAACAAATCACTCATGAATGAACGAATCCAGGCATTGAGTGTCAGCAAGCTACTTTACATATGAGTACCTTAAAAGCTGAGCTTCTCTTTGTTCTCACCCAGTGTATAAACACTCAGTCTCCAGGAATCACGGATGATAACCATGAGCAGGAATCCCAAGTAATGTCATTGTTTTCCTATCTCCAAGCATCAGGCTCTATTAGGAAATGCAACATGCCCAGCACAGACCTAGTTAAGGTAACTGAGCCAATGAAGGCATGAAAAAGATGAACAAACTGAAAGACTGGTCCAAATGTTCCGGCACCCTGATAGTCAGAGATGGGATCCATTTTGGGAAATGCATGTCAGGATCCGGCAAAGATTATGATACACAAGCGTGCACTGGGAATACCCAGGAAATTTAAACTTGCAATGTGCCAATTTTCACTCCCCAGGGACTTTCACAAATGTCTCCAACTCTCAGCTCATAGTGGAGACTTAAACCTGATATCTCAAATGAACCTTTACACTTAACCTGGCAATGTGTGATAGATTTAATGCTTGGTCTAACTCAGTGGATCGCCAGAGTAAGCACCACCGAGTCCACCCGGACAGCCCTTTGGCATTGCCACCATCTGCTTGGCCAAACTCCAGGTCAAATCCCTCCACCCCCATACAACCTGATTACCCTCTCCTGGCTGTACCCAGCTTCACCACCCAACCAGGTCAGATTACCACAGTTGTCCTACATATTCCCACGAACACGCCAAGTACACCATTGACCAGAGATCAGACCCACTACGCCCAACCTGTACACACTACCCCTCTGATCTGACTATTCACGCATTTAAATAATATTCAGTTCTTCTATTATTTTGTTCTTACCTCTAAAGGGCATAATTCACATTTTCCCACACTTCCTACACCCTACATCAAAGACAACATCCTGGAATCCTTATGTTAGAAATCCAAGTGCTCATATCGTTAAACTTTAAAAAAAAGGTTCTTTTGCTGGTTTAAAAATTGTCTGGAGGAAGAGCATTTTTTTGTAAGATACAGTCTATGGTTGGTAAAGCTAAGTGCTTTTGAAGACCTAAAATTTCTTTGATGTTTTAAGTTGATAATAATTTTGACTGGGCAGATTCACCTCCATAGGATAACAGAGTATACAAGGAAAGAATGATGATGGGGACCACAACTTTTCACTTTATACGTTTATGATCTAGTTGAAGGAACTGAGGGCATTCTGGCTAAGTTTGCAGATCATACAAAGATAGGTGGAGCGACAGGTAGTTTTGAGGAGTCGGGGAGGCTGCAAAGAGATTTAGATAGATTAGGAGAGTCGGCAAAGAAGTGGCAGATGGAATACAATGTGGTATAGTGTGAGGTCATAAACTTTGATAGGAAGAATAGAGGCATAACCTATTTTCTAAATGGGGTGGAAATTCAGAAATCTGAAATGCAAAGGGACTTGGGAGTCCTAGCCCAGGATTCTCTAAAGGTTAACTTGTGGGTTGAGTAGGTAGTTGGGAAGGCAAAATGTTGTCATTTATTTCGAGAGGACTAGAATAGAAAAGCAGGAATGTACCTCTGAGGCTTTAGAAGGCTCTGGTCACACCACGTTTAGAATATTGTGAGCAATGTTGGGCCTTATTTCTCAGGAAGGATGTACTGGCCCTGGAAGAATCCAGAGGAAGTTCACGAGAATGGTCCCAAGGATGAAAGGCTTAACAAATGAGGAATGTCTGAGCACTCTAGGTCTGTACTCAATGGCATTTAGAAGGATAAGGGGGAATCTAATTAAAATTTACAGAATAATGAATGCCTGGATAGAGTGGACTTTGGGAAGATGCTTCCATTGTCAGTAAAGACTAGGACCCGAGGGCACAGCCTTAGAGTAAAGGGAAGACCCTTTAGAATGGAGATAAGGAGAAACTTCTTCAGCCAGAGGGTGGTGAATCTATGGAAATCATTGCCACAGAAGGCTATGAGGCCAGGTCATTGAGTATATTTAAGACAGAGATAGATAGGTTCTTGATTGTTAAGGGGCTCAGAGGTTACAAGGAGAAGGTGGGAGAATGGGGTTGAGAACCCTGTCAGTCAAGATTGAGAAACTTGTCAGCCATGATTGAATGGTGGAGCAGACTTCATGGGCCAAATGGCCCAATTTCTGCCCATATGTTTTATGGTCTTATGTCCAAAGGGTGTTCATAAGACACTGAACTAGAGAATGCAGGTACAGCAAGCAATTTGGAAAGCAAATGATATGTCAATTCTTGTCACAAAGTAATTTGAATACAGAAAGCAAAACAGTCTTGCTTCATTTGTGTAAAACACTGCTGAGTCATACCTGGAATATTGTATGTAGTTCTGGTCCCCTTGCCTGAAAAAGAAAACATTTGCTTTAATGGGTATGCAGCAGATGTTCACCAGACTGATATATTGGCCAGAATATATTGGTCAGGAAGACCATCGCCGACAGATATACAGGAAGACCATCACCAACAGATAGTCACTTCTGCCCCCACCGATCTCGCAGCCTCCGTGATCGCCGCCCAGACAACCGCCTCCACGATCGCCAGGAAGACCATCGCCGACAGATCACCCCGTGGCTCAACACTTTAGGAACCCTGCAACCACAAGGGATGAACTCAGATTTCTCCAGTTTCCTCATTTTCCCTCCCCCCACCTTGCCTCAGTCAAATCCCCCAAACTCAGCACCGCCTTCCTAATCTGCAATCTTCTTCCTGACCACTCCGGCCTATCACCCTCACCTTGACCTCCTTCCACCTATCGCATTTCCAACGCCCCTCCCCCAAGTCCCTCCTCCCTACCTTTTATCCTAGCCTGCTGGACACACTTTCCTCATTCCTGAAGAAGGGCTCATGCCCGAAACGTCGATTCTCCTGCTCCTTGGATGCTGCCTGACCTGCTGCACTTTTCCAGCAACACATTTTCAGCTCTGATATATTGGCCATACTTAATTACCCAGAGGGCAGTTAAGAGTCAACCACTGTGGGCCAGACTCGTGAGCCAGAATTTTCTTCACAGATATGAATGCACCAGATGAGGTTTTACAACAATCAGCATTATTTTCATAGACCATTTGGGCCTGCTTTTTATTCCAGATTTTCTTGGGTTCAAATGTCGCCATCTGCTCTTGTGGAATTCAATCCTATGTCCCAGAACATTGCCCTGGGATTCTGCATTGCTACGTCACTGCCTCCTCTTCAATTGTAAGCAAAAAAAAAAATCTGTGTTTTCCGTCTCTCAGCATAAAAGCGATCACCAGTTCTGTGCACTGGTGGAATCGAATAGACAAGCCCATCTTGGCTTGTTGAAATCTTCACCCTGGAAGATGCCAATGGCCAACCAGTGGCTGAACTACTATTGCAAACAGATCCCAGTGCAGTCACAATTCATGAGATTTAAATCACATCAACTGTAGTGGAACAGACCAGGCATGATGCAATGAAATCGAATTGAACATGTTCTTAAGATAGATCTGTTATACTTTATTTTGGATTAGTGGTGCTGGAAGAGCACAGCAGTTCAGGCAGCATCCGAGGAGCAGCAAAATCGACGTTTCAGGCAGAAGCCCTTCATCAGGAATAATGTCGATTTTGCTGCTCCTCGGATGCTGCCTGAACTGCTGTGCTCTTCCAGCACCGCTAAACCAAAATCTGGTTTCCAGCATCTGGAGTCACTGTTTTTACCCTGTTATACTTTATCCAGAGCCAGTGTGAAAAATTGCAGGCAGAAGCTGCTGAAGCTGAGCAATTATAAAATATGCAAAATACCATTTCAGAGGCAAACTTGGTATTTCACTGCAAGTCATTTTGAAGAACAAACAGGTCCTAATAATGAAGCATTATGCCAAAAAGTTATGTCCATGATACAGCAGGGAGACATGGGTACTGACTGTACAAGAAGGTTAGCACCTGAATCTGGGTTCTGGCCAGCACTGAATCAAGATATTCAGTGACTTGTGAATGCTATTAAGGTGTGCAAAAATTGTCAATACCCACAGTGGAAGAAGCCTATACATTCACACAATGTTCCATTCAATTGTTGGATGAATATAGTAACCGAGTTCTTCACAATCAACTAGGAATATTGCCTCCTTGTGACAGATGTCTTTTCCAAATTTCCCATCATTTGAAACATTGTAACACAACAATTACAACTATTATAGACATGATCACATCTTCACCTCTCTAGCCTCACGGAGGGTGCGAGGCACACACCATCTAATCAATGGTAATCAAAGGTCAAGCAATGAAACAAAGTTTTGATGTATTTTAATGCAGTACCGATGGAGGTGGGATTACTGTCTTCAGCACAACCTATGCTCAGAAGGCAAGTGCAAATGACCTTGACCAGCAGCCGGATGTCTAACCATTCTGAAACACAAGACATTCTTCTTCAAAGAGGAGAATGAAAAAGATATAAATGAAGAGCGAGCAGGTAGGGAATGACCATAACGACACATGATAAAGAGTGTAAGTCAGAAACACATATACAGATATTTAGATGCCAGCAAAGATTTAATTAAAAATATACAACCAAGCCCAGACAGTATGAAATCATTTCTAATCATGGAGCTACAGAGCTCAGATCAATGTGCAATGCACCAAACAAGCACAGAGAGAATGAGGAAGTAAATTCCAAAGATGATAATTGTGTAATGATTTTGAGTGACAGAAATCAGCAACAAAACAACCAAGTTATCAAAGAAGAACAACTACAAACAACACATACATCCCACCTAGATATACTATTATCAGAGCAAGATGAGTTGGCAAATCTCCAAACCATTACAATGAAATTTAAATTGTTAATCTTGCAACATTTGTTTTACTGCCTTGTTTAAGTATCAAATTTTCAACATAGCCATGTTTTTCTGTCTGGAATAATGTTTTATATTTGGATTGAGGGGAATATTGTATTATGGGAGAAAGTGAGGATTGCAGATGCTGGAGATCAGAGCTGAAAATGTGTTACTGGAAAAACGCAGCAGGTCAGGCAGCATCCAAGGAACAGGAGAATCGACGTTTCGGGCATGAGCCCTTCTTCAGGAATATTATATTAAGTCTCATAAGTCATGTGCAGGATAGGTTAAAAGACATGCTCATCATGTCATCGCTGTGTTATAGTATGTAACCTGAGAGAATAAAGGACTCAGAGTCCAAATGCACTTGGGCCACTTGAAGCATGACACAATGTTGGAAGTGTGTTACTGTTTATAATCAAATAACTTAATATTAATCCAAACACTGAGCTACCTGTGTCTGTATTATTTTCAAATGTCAGGAGCTGTATGAAGCATCTGTTGGATTCTTCAATAATACGTCACTGACATCTCATTCTTATGTTATGGGAGCTAATAGCATTGCCACATCAGGTATAAGTGATCCGCTGAAAGCAAAGTTTACTTGGCAGGATGAGATCCCAGGCAGGGAAGAGTCTGGAAGCTCACCCGGCTCAGACCGCAGACAAGAAGTGAGGGAAAGGACCTATATTGCATGAACCCATTCCTGAAGGTCCATGACCTGCAGGAACTCTGTCTTCATCACAATCTCTCCATCATTCCCCAACCTACTTTTCTACCCAGCTAAGTTCTCCACTGTACTTTGCCATCCCACTCCCTGATTCTTCATTCTAGTGATTAGAATCTGGAGTCTGCTTATAGACTTAGTCCCAGTGTCTGCAGCTGGGACTAATCTGATTGGTTGGCTGCTCTATCGGCAGGTCTTTCAAGTGAATAGTAAAGGTTCTGTCTTCAGAAAAAATTAATTATCTATGTCATATTAAACGACTGTGAAGCTGTAGTGATTCACAAGAGATGTGTTTTCTTTTCCTATTGATTCTTCTTAAAAATCAGAGATGTAGAATTTTTACAGCAAGGAATGAAGTCTTTCAGTCCATCATCCCTGTACCAGTCATCAAACATTCATCCATTCTAATCCCATTTTCCAGCACTTGGCCTATTGTGTTGTATACCATGTATTTCAAGTGCTCATCTAAATAGCTCATTAATGTCTTGAAGTTCGGGCATCTATTAATTTTTCAGGCACTGAGTTCCAGAACCAATTCATTGAGTATTTCTTTTGTCTCAAATCCCCTTCAAACCTTCTGCTCTTTAATACTGTGTCCTCTGATCAATGACCTCACGATTAAGGAAAACTGTTTCCCACTCCCCACTCCATCTATATCCCTCAGATTTGTTTACATCGCAATCAGATCCCAACAATACTCAAGCAGCTTAAACCATCCAGAAAAAAGCAGCCTGCTTTAATGAGACCACATCCACAGATATTTAGTCGCTCCACCACAGTCGCTCAGTACCAGCAGTGTGTACAATCTACATAATGCATTGCAGAAATTCACCAAAGATCCTCAGATAGAACCTTCCAAACACATGACCACTATCAACTAGAAGGCTAAGGGCATCAGATACATGGGAACACAACCAACTGCATGTTCCTGTTCACTTGCCATCCTGACTTGGAAATTTAACACTTTTCCTTCAGTGTCTTTGATTTAAAATTGTGGAATTCCCTCTGTAAGAGGACTATCCACTCCCAAACACAAACAGACTGTAGTGGCTTAAGACGACAGCTCACAACCACCTTTTCAGAGACAGCTAGGGATGGGCAGTAAATGCCAGCCCAGCCAGTGACCCCAGTACCACAACTGAATTTTAAAAAAATGGCATTTTTTTTCCAGATACACAGTCTACCATATATCCTTCAATGATCCTGCCAAAAGCAAATTATTTCATAATTTTTATTCCTATTGTTTTCAGCTCGTGCTTTCACAAATTGGTTGCTGCTTTTCCCTATATTCCAACAATGACTACACTTCCAAAGTATTGTTTGGAAAGTTTGGAAAGTTCCAAGTGCTATATTAATATAATATCTTTCTTCATTCATAGGATCAAATGAAGGGACAGGAAGAGATTATTTGACCCAACATATCATTGTAGGTCTTTATGCTCAAATATAATTCAAAGTTTGTGAGAAGATTTGTAGCTCGGGTGCTCGTTGTTGTGGTTCTGTTCGCCGAGCTGGGACACAAATTCAACACAAATTCCCAACTTGGCGAACAGAACCACAACATCAAATATAATTGTGAGGAGTAATTGAAGAGCAAATATCTGAGGTGTCTGGGCAAGTTGATGAGGCTATTAATAAAGAGCACAAAATCATGAAACTTTTACAACAGCAAGCGAAGAAGTGGAGTTAAATCTTTATGAATCACTGGTACAGCCACAGTTAGAGCACTGTCTCCATTTTTGGGCACCACACTCAGGCAAGGATGTCAAATTTGAAATAAGGGCACAGGAAATTATCAAGAGCAATGCCAAAGATTCACTTAAAAGGAAGGATTGGAGTATCTAAGATTGATCTTATTACAGCAGAGAAGGTTCAGAGATGGTTTAATGGAATGCCAGTATCTTGAAGGCACAGATTTAAGGCAATTGGCAGAAAGTAAAAGGGGGAAATGAAGAAATTTCTTTTAGAATCTGTAATGCACTGTATGAAATAGGACCTTGCAAAAGGGAATCAGATGTAGACTTGGTAAGGAAAGGTTTGCAGGTTTTATGGAAATAAGCAGGGAGGACTGGAACTAATTTGATAACACTTTTACATTAGCATGATGACCAGCTTCTGTAAATTCACTGAAGTTATTTTAAATGTAGGTGATACTTAAACATGAGTTTTGTCATTGGCTAAAAAACAAAATCATGATGTATAAAATTTGATTGGAGAAGGAAATCTGCTGAACAGCAATTACCTTTGACATTATAATGCTTCGAAGTACTGTGACATCGTCAGTAATGCCCTTTATATAATATGATATAATTAGCTTTATGTTTTTGCCAAGAGTCACACTACAAATAAGGATCCCCATTTTATTCAAATAGAGCTTCTCTTCTTACCAAATTTTAATTTGTACTCTGTATTGTACATCAATTTAGTAACTCATCAGTCAACGGACAATACCAGTCTCAAGAAATTATAACCAATGAAAATCTTTTAACTGTGATGAACCTTCCAACTATATTCTCTCTGAGATTTCTCAGCTTGCTATGTCAAGCACATGTCATGGGGGGATCAGAGTCGTTTGATGTGCATTAAATAAATCAGGTTGCTATATTTATGTAGCAATGCAGATCAGTTACATGGAAACACATTGCAATTGCTTAGAGACGACGTTACTGTTCATCTGTATGTCCTTTCCCTACACACCCAATTTTCAGTCTTTCCTCACAATAAGAATATTTACAAGCAATCTACTTTCACTCTGTATAAATTTCAGAGATGCTTTAGATAGACCAAACATTAATAAAGATGCATTCCAATCATAAGCTCTATTCACTTTCATACTCATGCTTTCCCTCACATGCAACCTAGTAGATGTGTCCACTTGCGTAGTCTCATACACACCAATGCAATTGAACACACGATACATGTGCATTCCCTAGGACAGTACACTGAATTGTCTCTGGTGTCCCGAAGTTAGGTGTCACAGTGTTGCAAAAGGAGAGCAAGTTAGGCACTGAGGTTACTGGCAAAGAGATGGCGAGACTTTTTTAACTGCCCCACTTCTGTTCAAATCTACGCAAACCCAAGGTGCTACAGAGCAAGCGATGGCATAGTAATAATGTCATTAGACTAGTGAGCCAGAATCTGAGGATAATATCCTGGTGACTTGGTTTCAAATATCATCACAACAGAATGCGAAACATGAATTCAACTAAACAAATCATAGAATCCCTACAATGTGAACGCAGGCCATTTGGCTCATTGAATCCACACCACCCTTCCATAGAGATCCCACCACCCTCCCCTTTAACTCTGCATTTCCCATGGCCAATCCACCTAGCCTGCCCAATTCTGGACACTATGGGCAATTTAGCATGGCCAATCTATCCAGCCTGCATATCTTTGGACTATAGGAGGAAACTGGATCACCCAAAGAAAACTCACACAGAAATGGGGAGAATGTGCAAGCTCCATGCAGACACTTGGCCAAGGCTGGAATCAAACCCGGGTTCCTGGCAGTGTGAGGTGGCAGGGCTAACCACTGAGCCACCGTGCCACCCTTGAAAATAAAAAGCTGGCCTAATGGTGACTATGTAACCACTGTCATAACAATGCCCTTTAGGGAAGGGAATCTTATCTGGTCAGCTTATAAGTGATTCTAGACCAACAATATAGTTGGGCATCAACCATCTCTCGGCAACTAGGACTGAGTGTAAAATGTTGGCCTACCCACATCCCATGAGCCAATCATAAATTCCTCGTATCATTACCTCAGGGTTTCTGCTTGATTTTCCTTCTTCAAGTTCTGCGTTACGCAAAATACTATCAAGGATTGGGAAGTTTGGCTAGATTCTCACAGACTCACACAACATTTTACATTTGCAGTGATCACCAACTCTCACATTCACTACGTACACTCCTTATCCAAAACAATGGACCAAACCTTTTAGGGGTATGAGTGTCTTAGGCTGTAACAAACTTGGACAAGAAGTACAACAAAGTCTATCATGATATACTGGGCAGAGAATCCCTACAGTCTACCTAACCTTTGCAGCTTTGGACTGTGGGAGGAAACTGGAGCATCTGTGGTAACCAATGCAGACATGGGGAGAATGTGCAAACTCCACACAGACAGTCACCCAAGCGTGAAATCAAACCCAGGTCCCTGGTGCTGTGAGGCAGGAATGCTAACCACTGAGCCACTGTGCTACCCTGAGCATCGCATTATATCCTATTGTACTTATGCCAAATTTTAAGGCAAGTTTTTTACAAGATAGAGGTGAGGTAAATTAGATTACAGCTTGTTAAATACCTTGTTAATGCTACAACTTGCCTCATTATTAGTTAGTTTCCTATCTTACTAAAGGTGCCAAGCACCATTGATATTCTAACCTGTAAGTCACAGTGGGTACCCGGTGACTTAGCTCAGTGTTGGCATCAGCCAACCTCTAAGTTGCTCTGCAATAAACAGCACCTCAGGGTATGATCCATGGGCACCAGTCTCACATATCCCTCATCTACAGGCATTGACAACTGACATTTGTCAACACCATGTGCCCATTGTGGTACCTCTCCAATCTACTTGCAGGGTGCTTAGGAAGCACACATGCATTACAGAGTATGTGAGCAATTGGGGTTGTAAAACTGTATGCAGGGACAGGCACATAGCTCATGAAGTGCACCAGGCTGTGTCTTCAGGATTATCACTTTATCTCTTAGTGCTTGCTCACTTAGCACCTACCTGCACGCTTGCAGTAAACTTGCCTCGCTTTGTCTCACTTTGTGGTATTTCAGTTAGAGTTAAAAAGCTATTGGTGTGCGCTTTTGTGTAAATACACAAGCATGTTACTTGTCAAGCTGGTCAGTAGGAACCTATCTGGAATCTTGATGTCTTATGTATGATACTCCGAGACACTAGCTTAACACCTGCATTGTGTCAGTTGCCTGTGCAGAAAACAAACTGCACATATCTTCCACCAAATGGTCATGTAGGAAAGAGAGTGGGAACTAGTCTTTAGTTCAGGCAAGGAAGGTTGTTGTTGGTTGGGGGTGTCTCTATACCATCAATTGAAACATAGTCCACACACAGTCAAAGGGCTTGACTATCATCAGTTGTCAATTTGGGACATTCACCATGAGGGATTTGTAATGTAGTCTAAGGAATTGCCATGTGACATTGGTCTGACCTCTAAGAAGCAGCAAAGGGAATGCCATACAATTAGTCAGAGATCGCAGCCCGGGGTTTGGGTCAGTCATGTATAGCGACTGTTTATTGAAGTCAGCTAATGATCTAGAGTGAATATAGTCTGAGCATCTGTTCATCAATCTTCACAAGGTTGCAAGGTGGTGCCTATAGGGGCAGTGGGAAGATCACAACCAAAAGCCGGGGGGGATCAAAATTGTAGGAGAAAAGGAGAGGCATCTGTGATTATGTGAACAAGAACAGTGACGGGGAGGGATGCGTAATAGCATCTAGGTTACAGAAGGGGGTGTTACTTTCAATGCCCACCAACATGGCCCCCACAGGAGGAGCATGGTAGTCATCATTAAGAAGTAACAGCTAGTTTTCAGGGAACAGGAAGGAGGCAACGTTCTATGTGAGGGATCTGCAACGACAGGCAAGGATTGGAAATGGGCCATTGGAATACTGAGGTAAAAGGGGACATGGAGATCTGGCAGGGGTACCCATAAATCAAGAGTGTGGGGTGAGGGAAGGGTGGTTCAGATGGTGCTCATTGTGCTCCCTGACATCATTCCCCTTGGTGGGTGGTACAGTTTATAGTGCTGTCGGGGAGGGTATAAATTGGATAGCAGGGGGAAGGGAACCTGAGGAGGTCAACAGAAAAGAGGGAAACAAGGATTGAAATAAAGATGAAAGTAAGTAGCAAAATGGAAGGCAGAAAAAAATACCAAGGGTGAAAAAGAAACAGAGCCATAAATAAAGCCTAGATGTTAAATAAGGTTAAAAGGACAACCTAATAACATTGTGTCTAAATGCACAGAGGCTTTTAAATAAGATAGATGAATAAACAGCACAAATAATTATACACAGTTATGACATAGTTGCAATTACAGAATCCTGACTGCAGGGGGTACAAGAATGGGAACTGACAATCCACGTCCATGCATGATCTAGGAAAGGCAGACAGATAGGTAAAGAATGTGTGGCAGCACTGCTAATACAGAAGTAATCAATGCAATAGTAAAGAAGGATATTGACTTGTAAGATTATGATGTACAATCTGTATAAGTGGAGATAAGAAACACCAGGGGGCAGAAATATTGATGTGGGTTGGCTACAGGCTCCCAAACAGGAGCAGAGATACAAGGGAAGACATTAAATAGTAAATTAGAGATGAATGCATTAATTGTAATCTTGGGTGACTTCAATCTGCATATTGGACTAACTAAACCAGGAATAATACTGTGGAGGAGGACTTCCTGAAGTGTATATGTGATGGCATTTTAGAACAATACATTGAGGGACCAGTTAGACAGTAGGCTATCCAGACTAGGTATTGTGCAGTGAGGTAGGATTAATTAACACCCTTGTTGTGTGGGTACCATTGGGCAAGAGCAGCCATAAAATGATAGAATATTGTGTTAATATATAGAACGAAGAAGTTGAATTTGAAACTTGAGTCCTGAATATATAAGGAGAAAGTGAGGACTGCAGATGCTGGAGATCAGAGCTGAAAATGTGTTGCTGGAAAAGCGCAGCAGGCCAGGCAGCATCCAAGGGACAGGAGAATCGACGTTTCGGGCATAAGCCCTTCTTCAGGAGGGCTGAAGAAGGGCTTATGCCCGAAGGGTTGATTCTCCTGTTCCTGAATCTATAAGAAGAGAATTATGGGGATCTGAGGCATAAGTTAGCAATGATAGTCAGGGGAAACCTATTAGATGGGTTGGCAGTGGATAGGTGATGGCTAATATGTAAGGAATGTGTGAAAGGATTGCATCAATTAATGATTCCTATCTGATATAAAAATAAAACAGGAAAGGTAACCTAATGTTGCATAGAAAAGAATTTAGGGATCATATTAGGTCCCAAAAAAAGACATATAAAATTAGCAGAAAACCAGTGAGCCCAAGTGTGAAACAGTTTAGATTCAGCAAAAGAGAACAGAAGGATTATCAAGAGGGGAAGAGTAGAATATGGGAGCAAACTCACAAAGTACATAAAAGCCGACTATAGACCTTCTATAAATATGAGAACAGAAAAGGATTAGTTAGGACAAATGTAGGTCCTTTCTAGTCAGAAATGGGTGAAATTGTAATGGAGAACAAATAAATGGTCAAATAATTAAATTGAACTTTTTTTTCACAGAAGAGGATACAAATAATTTCGCAGATATGTTAAGAAAGGGTCTAGTTATAGGGATGAACAGAAGAAAATCAGTACTAGTAAAAACAACATCCTAAAGAAGTTAATGAAATCCCTAAGGTCTGCTTATATGCATGACCAAAAAAAGTGGTCCTGGAAATATCGGATACATTAGCAGTCATCTTCCAAAATTCGATAGACTCTGAAACAGTTCCCACAGATTGGAGGGTGACAAATGTAAGTCCATTATTTTAAAAGGGAAGGAGGACAACAATACAGGGAATTATAGACTATGGAGTTAAAGTTATAGTCATACAGCATGGAAATAGACCTTTCGGCCCAACTCATCCATGCCAAACAAGTTTCATAAACTGAACTTGTCCCATTTGCCCGTACTTGACTCATGTACCTATGAACCTTTCCTATTCATGTGCCTGTCCAAATATCTTTTAAATGTTGTTATTAAACCCAGCTCTACCACTTCCTCTGACAACTTATTCCATACATATACCACCCTCTGTGTGAAAACATTGCCCCTCACTCCCTTTATCTTATTCTCCTCTCACCTTGAACCTATGCCCTCTAGGTTTGGATTCCCCCCATTTTTGGCAAAATACCTTGGCTATTCACCTTACTTATGCACTTCAAGATTTTATAAATCTCTATAAGGTCACCGCCTCAGTGTCCGACACTCCAGGGAAAAATGTCCCAGACTATCCAGCATCTCCTTAGAACTCAAACCTTTCAGTCTCAGCAACATTCTTGTAAAAGTTTTCTGTACCCTTCCTAATTTAACAACATATTTTCTATAGCAGGGAGACCAGGATTGTATGCAGCTTTTTAAAAGTGGCTTCACCAATGTCAGCTTAGCCTAACAGTAGTGGAGAAAATGCTAGAATCTTTTTACAAAAATTCTGATTACAGAACACTTGGAAAGCTTTCAGGATTCGGCAAAGGCAGGGTTTGTGGATTATGAAAAGGAAATCATGTTTATGTAATCTTCTGGAGGTTTTGAAGATGTAACTATTGGAATAGAAAAGGGAAAACCAGTGGATGCAGTGTATTTGGAGTTCAAGAAGGCTTTTTATTAGGTCCCACATCAGAAACAAGAGGGCAAAGTTAAACACATGGGATTGATAACTGGTTGACAGACCAGAAACAGTTTTTGTTTCTCTGGTTGTGGTACACTGGACAGATCAGCATTTGGGTCCCAGCTATTCATAATATACATAAAATGACCTTGATGACAGAATCAAATGTGTTATTTTCAAGTTTGCTAATGATGCAAAACTAATGTGGATGAATATGAAGGTATATACACTAAAGCAGAACGGAATAGATGCTAAGGAACTGGGGGACAAAGAACAATCTTCCAATGAGGCGGATGAGGTTGGTAGGGAGGAGGAAACTCTCCTTGTGCCCAGTAGAGATCAGCTGCACCAGGTGCTAGAATGCAGACAGGACCTGATCATAACTGGACACCATGGGATGAGAGCTGAGTGCAACAGACCATGAAGGACTATAAGACAATCTTTGGTCATGCGACCAACACTTGACCTCCATTGTGGGTTGAACTTCAGCTTTGATCTAATTAGCTTGCCTTTGCTTTTGCTGAATGTAAAGAAAAGCTCATATTTGGAATTGTATGTGAGGTTCCTCTACTGGACAATGATAAATTGTTAGTGTCAATGGACTTTGGGACAGAATATTGGTAATTTAGAGAGGGTATGTAGACAGTAAGTGACTAAGGCCAGGTAAATTGTATGGCATGGTGATTAAATAGTGACCAGTGTGAGGGAAAGGGCTTCTATCTATGGAAGAGTATCAGCCATGTGCTGACTATGTGCTATGGACAAGGTGACTTTGTGGCTGCTGTGCCATTATATTTTCAGTGAGAGACAACACCCAATTGCTAATGCTCATCCAGGTAGACAGCAACGTTTTAAAAATAGTGCCATCGCAAGCGGTGCCAGTTTATCGACGGATATCTGCTGAGTAGCAATTTGTTCCAGAAATGGTTACGGTCAGATGGGAATATTGAGGGATGCCATTGAGATGTGACAGGTAGTTAATGAGGTGAGAATCCCTCCAAAATTCTCAAGGCAACTTGTACTTAGCCAAAGAAAATGTAAGATTCAGCCATATATTACTCTATCCAAATGCTTTCAGAGATATCAAGGACATTGTACCATATAATATTGAATGTGTAAAGCTTTCATTTTCAGTTTCTATTGCAGGGATGCAGTGAATTTTTAAATCAATCACCTTTTGCATAAACACGTCTTGTGGATACTGAATGGCCTCCCTGCCAAAACTAACCTGACTTGCTTTTACAGGATAATATTTTTATTTTGCATGTAAACTTTCAGTACCTCACACCAGTGAAATGTTTACCCTCTCAATGCTGATTTCTAATTTTCTGTGCAACGTTGTGTTCATCAACTCACCCTGATGCAATTGGAAAAGGGCTGTTAGTGTTTACAGCACAGTGGGCAATTAGTTTGGCATTTTTGAAATCAATAGTCTCTCATTTCTGCAAGAAACCTTTAGAAATGTGACAATCTGAACTAATTGATTTTTAAAAATGGCAAAACAATATTCCCTGAACAAACTCAGTTCTACATAGAGGTTTGTTAAATCTATTCCTCTAATTACAGAGAATGGTTCAAGCATCTGCGTGAACAAAGAGATACAGACTAATAACATATGGTGGTATAGCAATGTTGGCATGGTAACAGAGAGT
Organism: Chiloscyllium plagiosum; assembly: GCF_004010195.1. Lineage (NCBI taxonomy): Eukaryota > Metazoa > Chordata > Chondrichthyes > Orectolobiformes > Hemiscylliidae > Chiloscyllium > Chiloscyllium plagiosum. Next base: position 31,806,867 of record NC_057713.1, read on the forward strand.
AGAAGAGAACCATTAAATGTCATCAGGTTAATGCACTGTCTTGTGTTGGGCTTAAATCCCATGACATCGCAATTTGTTTTGATAATGTTTAAAGAGTCAGACTACAAAGCTAGGAAATGAATGTCCGAGTGTGCACAATATTTCAGAAAGAGAGAAGCAGTTGCAAAAAGTTGAAAGTAGGGGATCAGCATAATAGGATCTCACCTCAGAAGTTCATGAAGTAGAATCAGAATGGATGTAAATTGGAAATGGTAAAGGCTAGAAAATGATGATAGAAAATAGTTTGCAGGCCTTATATTAGTAATTATGCCACTGGACAGAGCATAATACAAGAAATTATTTGAATTTGTAACAGATGCATTGCAATAATTGTGGGGAACTTTAATCTTCATTTACACTGGGACAATCAAATTGTCAAGCTGTGAAGCTAAGTTTGTCGAATGCTTTTGTTACAGGTTTTTTTGAGCAATGCATTGTCGAACTGAATAGGGATAAATCTATTTTCGATGGTCATAGTCATAGAGATATTCAACATGGAAATAGACCCTTGGTTCCAACTCATCCATGCGTACCAGATATCCTAAATTAATCTAGAACCATTTACCAGCATTTGGTCCATATTCCTATAAAACCTTTATACTCATACCTGTCCAGATGTCTTTCAAATGTTGTAATTCTAACAGCCTCTATCACTTCCTCTGGGAGTTTGTTCCATACACGCACCACCCTCTGCGTGAAAAAGTTGCTCCTTGGGTCCTTTTTATATCTTGTCCCATTTACCTTAAACCAATGCCCTCTAGTTTCCCCACTCTGGGGAAAAGTCCTTGTCTATTTACCCTATTCATGCCGTTTGTAATTTTATAAACCTTTATAAAGTCACCCACCTCTCAGCTTCAGACACAACATTTAAAAGACATACATTTCTTTAACATTTGACCTCCCAAAGTGCAGCATCTCACGCTTACCTGGATTAAACTCCACCTGCCATTTCTTCACCCATATCTGCAACTGATTTCTATCCCACTGTATCCTTTGACAACCTTCAATACTATCCACAACTTCACCGATCTTTGTATTGGCTGCAAACGTATCCACTCATCTACATTTTCATCCAAAATTTAGATTTGACAATTGTTGGGTAGTGAAAGCCTACAATGTAGGGTATTAAAGTAGTGAATGTATTCACTTTGATCTTCTAAAATTTCCAAGGATTCAGGAATGGTCCCATCAGATTGGAAGTTGACAAATCTTGCAACACTTTTCAATAAAGCAGGGGGAAGAAGAACAGATAATTATAAGTCAGTTAGCCTAACATCAAATGCTGGAATCTATTAAGCAAGTCTTAATAATGCAATTAGAAAAATAGTGCATGATTAAAACAGTAAACAAAGCAACATGATTTTACTATAGGAAAAGCCTGTTTGCCAAACTTATTGTAGTTTTTTTTTGAGTAAGTGGTAATGAGATGGCTAAAAGGGAACTAGTAGATGTAGTATGCCAGGATTTTCAAACAACATTCAATAAGGTGCTGACAAATTAATAAATAATAGAGGCTTGTGGAGGTAGGAGCAATATATTAGCTTGGATAGAGGATTGAGATCAAAATCAGAAAATGAAGAGTGAAGGAGTGCATACCAGAAGCATTGTCAAGCGTACTAAAACTGAGGTGTCAATTTGATTAAGCTACAACATCGGACTATTTGGATGCTTATCAGAGGAAGCAGCATGCAATAGACAGAGCAATCCCACAACCATTGCATTGGATCAAAGCTCTGCAGTCCTGCCACACAATAGTGAACAATCAAACAACTAAGAAGAAATGAAGACTCCTTAAATATCTCCATCCTACATAATGGAGGAGGTGTGGTGGTGGAGGCGCTTCTTAATGCAAAAGACAAGGTGAAAGTATTTGCATTTCTTAACCCGAGGAACTGAGTGGATGATTCACTTCAGCCTATTCCTGATGTCCCAGCATCACATATGCTAGTCTTCAGCCAATTTTATTGACTCCATGTGATATCAAGAGATATCTGAAAAGTTCTTCATATTGACTACTGCAAAGGCTATGGGTCCTGACAACATTCTGGCAATGGTGATATAGATTTGTGCTTCAGAATTAGCCATGCGTCAAGCTAAGCTCTTCTAGTATAACTTCAACACTGGCATTTACTCAGCAAAAATTATCCAGCAATGCCTTAAGCATAAAATGCAGGATATATCCAACCCAATCAATTACTGCCCTAACCATCTACTCTCTATTAGCAACAAAGTGATGGAAGAAATCATTAACAGCGCTATTACACTATTTGACCCTCAGTTTCAGTTCTGCTAGGGCTGCTGACCTGATTACAATTTTGAAACAGGAATAGAAGAGCTGAATTCCAGAGGTGAGCTGAGAGGAGAGCCCTTGACATTGATACCTCATTTAACAAAGTGTGGCATCAAGGTGGCTTAGCAAATTTGGAGTCGACAGGAATAGAGGAAACTTTCTCTGTTGGTTATAATCATATCTCGCACAAAGGAAAATACTTGTGGTCGTTGGAGGTCAATCATCTCAGCTCCAGGATATCTCTGCAGGAGTTCGTCAGGGAGTTTCATAGGTCTAACCATCTTCAGCTACTTCGTCAATGACCTTCCATCTTAAGGTCAGAAGTGAGGGATGTTTGCGAAAGATTGCAGAATGTTCAGCTTCAATTGTTGCTTTTCAGATACTGCAATAGTCCATGATCATCTGCAGTAACGTCTGGGTAATATCAATGTTCCTTCAATGTTTCTGCATTAAAGTCCTGAAACTTCCTTTTTAGGGGTGGTGTGTACTGGGGTTCAAGAAGGCAGTTCACCAGCACCTTCTCCAGGGTAATTTGGGAAATGTCTCATAAATGCTGGTCTACCCAGTGATATCCACATTCTATGAATTAATTTAAAAAAAGGAAAGTGGCACACATGGAACACTTCCAGCATGGCAGGAAATGGATACCAGAATGTCACAAAGGTCATATGCTGGAACTTCAGCTATTTACAATTTATGTTAATGAGTAAGATGAAGAAGCATAAAGCAATGTATCTAATTTTGCCAACAATACAAAGCTAAGTGGAAAGGTTAACTGTGGAGTGCATATAGAAGCTGCAAAGGAAGATAGACCAGTTAAGGCAGCGAACAACAATAAATTAATGCACTATAATATAGTGAACTGTGAAGTTACTTTGGTTGTAAGAATAAAAAAAGTTTTTAAAGTATGTAATTGTTGATTTTTGAAGAGAGTTGAGTGTATTCATACAGCAATGTAGAAAATTTGTGTGCAATACAGCAAGTAATTTGAAAGGCAAATGTTGATCTTGATTACAAAGAGACTTGAACTGTAGGCATAAAGAAGTTTTGTTTCAATTGTGAGATCACTTCTAGAGTACATTTGTGTACAGTTTTGATCTCCACATTGAAGATATATGTGCACAGCTGCGGTACAGTGAACATTCACTAAATTGTCCCCTGGGATGGGGGAGTTGTCCCATGATGACTGATTAAGCAAATTGGATCAATATTCTCTGAAATTTAGAAGAACGGGAAATAGTTTCATTGAGACAAATGAGATTTTGATGGGATTGAAAGTGTACAGACAGATAAATTGTTTCTATTGGTCAAGGAATCTAAAACAAGGGAGCACAGTCTCAGAATAAGGGGTTGGTCATTTAGGACTGAAGCGAGGAGGAAGTACTTCATTCAAAGGATTGTGTATCTTTAGAATTCCCGACTGAGAGGGCTGTAAATTCTGCATTACTGAATCCATTTAAGGCTGACATAGATTTTTGCTCTCTTACAGAACCAAGGGCTGTGGAGAGCAGGCAGGAATTTGAAGTTGAAGCCAAAAGTCAAGCATGAAGCTGATGAATGATGAAGCTATTTTTGAAGGCTACATAATCTACTCCTGCTCCTATTCCTTGTGTTCTTGTGGTCACAGCCGATACAGTCAATGGCATAATTATTGTACTTGTGGTATTAAAATGTAAACAAAAGTACAGATAAATGGGCCACTCCATAGTTTCCTATTGCAATAGAACATTAGTGATACATCAGCAACTTATACTTCTATATTCTTTAATATTCAAACATTTCAAGACAGTGATTGAAGGAACGCAGAGTTCTCAGTCAGTGAAAGCAGACAGGAACTTGCAATAAAACCAATAGTTTCAATCAAATTTTATGACAATCAACCAATGCCAGATATATTAATTTCACTTCAAAATCTTCCATGTTTAGAATTCATCTCATGGTCTCTGTGATACTGTTGCAGTTTCCCTATATTGGTTGTGAATGTTGAGTCATCTGTGTGTAATGACACCAAAATCTTTTCTTCCCTCAATCTCTTTGATGTTCTTGATACTACTGTGTTGTCACTACGAACAAGCAACTAGTACAATAATCTAAGTTAAATATGATTTAACAGTATGTAGTTCTCTCTTCATTTTCTAAAATTTGTTTACACTACTGTCTTTTGATCTAATCAAAGGGATCATATTCTCAAAACCACTGTGCAGGATATTAAAAATTGCGTGATGGATATTGGGCCTAGGATTAATTCCTAGGGAACTCCCATTAGGTACTTGTTTCCAATATAAACCATGATTATTTTGATTGCAGACTTGGAGCCAGTTTCTAATCTAATGTTTCAAATTTCTATGAAACCGCAAGATTCCATTTTAATCATAGAGTCACAGTCATTGAATTGCACGGTATAGAAACAGGCCTTTCCATTCACCATGCCCATGCTGACCAATGAACACCAAATTGCACTAATCCCATTTACCTGCACGTAGCCTACAGCCTATTAGTCTAGTCCATAGCCTGTTCCAAATGCCCCAGCATTTTAAGTGCTCATCCAAATGTTTCTCAAATGTTGAAAGAGTACCTGCCTCCACCCTCTCAGGCAACATGTTCCATATTTCCACCAATTTTGGGAAGTTACTAAGTGTAAAGTATGTTAAAGCTAGACAATACCAATTGGAATTCTTTCATCCAGTACAAAACAACTTTAACAACTTTCATATTTGGTGGGCAGTATCTCTGCTAGTTTTTTTTAAAAACCATATTGTGAATTCTCCCTTTCCCTTTCTTTGTACTGAACAGGGCATCTCTTATGACTGTATGACTCTTAAGATCCCTTCTAGCACCTTCCAAATAATGGGCCTAAGGCTGATGGACTTCTGATTCCCTATCTCTGTTCTTTCGAAAATAGGAATTAAATGAATTAGTCCCAGTCTGAAGAAACAGTCACTGAGCATATAAACTATTGAAGATACAGTCAAGGACCTGACAGTTTACCCCTTTCTTTGATCACTCATGGTTGAATATGAATATCCATCTCAACCTGGATCTGGACCTTTTCTAACCAATCCAAGATAACATTATCTGTTTTTAATAATAATCTTATTCAATACTGAGCACCACTCTTCTGGACCATAAGCATTAGCTACAGGAGCATAGAGTTATGCAAAAAAGCTATTTATTAACTGGGCCATAAACTGGAAGTTACAGTGAAATTTTAGAACAACATTAGTCTATGCTTGAACAAGAATGAAAAGAGGCATCCGAGAAGGACAGGAAAAACTCACAGAAAATAATTTCAGGGGTGAGGAGTTCAGTGATAGAATCTTGGTATTATCACTTGATAATTAATCTAAAGGCCTAGGTAGTGTCCTGAGGAACTGGATTCAAATCCCACCATTTAAATTCAATTTTAAAAAATCTGGAATTATGATCATTAAACTATTGACTGATTTTCAGGGTTAAAATTCATCTGGTTCACCAATGTCATTTAGGGAAGGAAAATGCCAGCCTTACCTCTTCTGACATAAATGTAACTTCAGATCTACAGCAAAATGCTTGACTCTTAACTGCTGCCTGAATCATTAGGGCTGGGCAATAATAGGCAGTACCAACCACATCACAGGTTGTATTCTATCTTTTAAAGTTTCTTGAAAATTGCAAAAAAAAGATCAAAACAAACACATGAATGTAACCTCATTCTCCTGTTACTAACTTGTTCAGTGGTTTTGCTGCTCTGTTTCTACCTTGCATCTGATAACAGAAGGTAACTGGATGGAATTATAAAGGGGCAGTGTGGCACCAGATAGTTGATTTTGTGCTGCTACACCATGCTGATTTTTTTTAAAGAGTAATAGCTGTGCATGAAGTGTATAACGTTAATGCTTGATCCAATGATTGAGTTAACATTGAATGCCAAACCATAAAGGCACTAAGTTAGGAAATCACTGCACAAACAAGCAGAGTTTTGCTAGCAAGTGGCAGCATTGTGATAAATTAAGAATGACCTCCGGGGACGAATTTATGAAAGAAATCAAGAACTGGGTTTCCATTGAACCTCAGATAGTACAACAACTGTTATTAGGGGAAACCACTGATGATGATGAAGACATGGGAACTTAAAATAGATGCATATACATGTGTCTGTGTCCATGTGTATATATGGTTATAAGTGTCTTTATTATAGTGCCAGTAGAAACCAATAATCCTTAAAAAGATAGTTGAATTCTCAGTGACTGAATTAAAGGAATTGCACAAGATTGCAAGTTAAAGAATGTGATTGTGATAAACAAATGAAAGGAGCATCAGCTAAATATTACATTTAAGCAATCAAAACTCGTAAATTTCAGCCTTGGTTAGTGTTTAACACAGCTGAAAATGTGTTGCTGGAAAAGCGCAGCAGGTCAGGCAGCATCCAAGGAGCAGGAGAATCGACGTTTCGGGCATGAGCCCTTCTTCAGGAATGTTCCTGAAGAAGGGCTCATGCCCGAAACGTCGATTCTCCTGCTCCTTGGATGCTGCCTGACCTGCTGCGCTTTTCCAGCAACACATTTTCAGCTCTGATTTCCAGCATCTGCAGTCCTCACTTTCTCCTAGTGTTTAACACAAACAATAAGTCCAAACCGTACATTTACATTACAAAACTTTCCCTGTAGGATTATAATTCATAGTCATTTCCAACTTCATGTCTCCCCATTTCATCAAGTTAAAACATCAAGTGACCATCAAAAGGTGCTTCCTTCAGCTTTTGTAGAATTTCTCAACGGACAGTAATGACACAACTGACAAAGTCTCTCAAAGATTCATTCCAGCAATTTCTTATTCCAGCACTGCCAAGGCAAATAATGTTTCCACACCCAGTTTTTAAGATTGCCACAGGAAGCATCTTTTCATCTGGAGATCATCCTTCCAACGAAACTCTTTTTGGAAGCTCATAGAGAACTTGAAGTCTTCTTCTGTGTGCTGACTAACCATCTGCAGCCTTTTATCTGCCAGTGAGACCTTGCTGTCTTGTCTGTCCAAAAGCTGGGAAAGCAGAAGCCTGTTCACAGTTAGTCCACTGCTCTTCTTTTTGTGTTCAAAAGTGAATATTTTCCCTCTTCTTTCCAGTAAGTGCCAACCTGGTTGACTGTCTCTATGGTAACCAAGCCATTTCAGATTCTTGTCAGGCAGAATATGAGACAGACCACATGACCCTCTGCATTCTTCCAAATTACCTTGAATTAAAGACAGCTTTAAAAAAATCATGTTAACAAACCTTGCATTAAAGATTTGCATTTAAACAGCATTAAAGTGCAGTGCAGTCATTGTATTATAGGACATGGGACATCTACTTTTCCCATGTCCCACAAACAGCATTGAGATAAAACCAGACCAACTGCTTTAGTTAAATAAAAACATATTACTATGGATACTGGAGATCTGAAGTAAAATCAGAAAATTTTCTATCTCAGTAGGTCTAGTGACATCTGTGCAGAGAGTTAACATTGAGTCCAATGCAACTCTCCTTTGGAACTGGAAAATTATGTGTTTGATACTGTTGACAGAGGGAGAGGGGAAGTGAATGAAACAGATTGGGAGGTTACAAGAGTAAAACACAAACTGACATAAAGTGGGTGTAAATGCAGATGTGGAAAGAAGCTAATCGGCCAATTCTGCTGAGAGCAATACCAACAAGCCACAAACAAGACACGGCTGGGAGAGGGTCAGAGTACAAGAACACTGAAGGACAGAGGTCAAATTCTAAAGATGTCAAGCACAGTATTGGATCCTAGAGGCTGCAAAGTGCCTCAGCAGAAAATGAGGTTTTTATTCCTCTCTTTCACATCTGCTACAGTTTTTAGTTGCTATAGTTTTTACGTGTTTACCAGAAAACTGGCACGAACTTCACTTCTCCAGCTCGAAACATGTCATGAGATATTTTGCATCCATCCATGAGAGGGCCTCATCTGTAACACATCATACCTGATAGATGGTACCTCAATATTGCAGCACTCTCTCATGACTAAACCGAACTGCCTGCAAGAATTTGAGCTCAAGTATTTGGAATGGGGTTTCACATTTATGAATGGAATGACATGAGGTAGTGGAGATGTGGAATCTAAACAAAAGTCAGCAATTGAATTCTGACTTAATGAAAATTGGGGTTGTTTTTACAAAATAAAGTTTATAGTTTCAAAAGGGAGAAACAGGAGATAAGGAAGTGTCTCAGTGAATGAGTGCTTGTCAGTGCAATTAATGTTATCTATCAATTACTGTTGATAAAGATAAGGATGTAGTGCATTGGGCAGTGCGGGGCTGATGGTGCCATTAGTAGAATATGGAGATGTTTCCTAACCTTGACTATTTATTTTAAGTCACTGAACGTCTAGCCTACACTGTAATCAGATTTTTGTGGATAGATATTGGCCAGCATTGGTATCTGCTCCCACATCCTTCACTGTGTCTGTTTATAGATAACCTTGATCCCATGTGGGTTTCTCCTCCTGCCCACCCTTTCCACCAAAATATAAGTGGCTTGGTGGCTCAGTGGTGAGCACCTGCTGCCTTGCAGTGCCAGAGATCTTGGTTTGATTCCACCCTTGGGTGACTATCTGTGGCGATTGCACATTCTCCGTGTCTGTGTCAGTTTCCTTTGAGTGCTCTGCTTTCCTCTCCGAAGGGCTTATGCCCGAAATGTTGATTCTCCTGCTCCTTGGATGCTGCCTGACGGGCTGTGCTTTCCCAGCACCACACACTTCGACTACTTTCCTCTCACAGTACAAATATATGCAGGTCAGGTGGATTGGCTATGCTAAAGTGCCCATAGTATGCAGGCTAGGTGGATTAGCCCTGGGAAATTCAGGGTTACAGGAATAGGGTTGGGTCTGCTTGGATGTCCTTTGGACAGTTGGTGTCCTCAGGGGGCTTAATGGTCTGTTTCCACACTGTAGGAATTCTATATCTTATATAGTGTCAGAAATTCTGAAGCATTTTCTCTCCATCGTTGCACCGTAGTTTAGTATTTTTCTTGTTCATACTCTCTTCCACAACGAATAACTGCAACAGCGATTTAAAAGAGGAAGGCGAGTCCAAACATCACAAAAACTTAGGCTTCAGCAGCACTTTTATCATCGGTTGCAAGTAACTATCATGTAAATGAGCAGAGAGCCCTTGTTAGCAGCAACACGTACAGGTCAATGACCCACTGCAATCCCTGTGCACTGATTCCACATGCTGTCTAATTTTGCAGTCAAGGTAACTATGCCAGATGAAAGTATAGTAGCAAGTGAGGACTGCAGATGCTGGAGATCAGAGTCATAGAGTCATAGAGATATACAGCAGAGAAACAGACTCTATAACCAGATATCCCAATCCAATCTAGTCCCACCTGCCAGCACCCGGCCCATATCCCTCCAAACCCGTTCTATTCATATACCCATTCATATGCCTTTTAAATGTTGCAATTGTACCAGCCCCCACCACTTCCTCTGGCAGCTCATTCCATACACATACCACCCACTGTGTGAAAAGTTGCCCCTTAGGTCTCTTTTATATCTTTCCCCCTCACCCTAAAACTATACGCTCTAGTTATACAGTCATGGAATCAAAGAGATGTACAGCATAGAAACAGACTCTTTGGTCCAACCCATCCATACCGACCAGATATTCCAAACCAATCTAGTCCTACCTGCCAGAACCTGGCCCATATCCCTCCAAATCCTTCCTATTCATATACTCATCCAGATGCCTTTTAAATGTTGCAATTGTACGAGCCTCCACCACTTTCTCTGGCAGCTCATTCCATACATGTACCACCCTCTGTGTGAAACAGTTGCCTCTTAGGTCTCTTTTATATCTTTCCCCTCTCACCCTAAACTTATGCCCTCTAGTTCTGGACTCCCCGAACCCAGGGAAAAGACTTTGTCTATTTATCCTATCCATGCCCCTCATAATTTTGTAAATGTCTATAAGGTCACTCCTCAACCTCCGATGCTCCAGGGAAAACAGCCCCAGCCTGTTCAGCCTCTCCCTATAGCTCAAATGCTCCAACCCTGGCAACATCCTTGTAAATCTTTTCTGAACACTTTCAAGTTTCACAACATCATTCCAATAGGAAGGAGACCAGAATTGCACACAATATTTCAACAGTGGCCTAACCAATGTCCTGTACAGCCACAACATGACCTCCCAACTCCTATACTCAATACTCTGACCAATAAATGAAAGCATTACAAACATCTTCTTCACTATCCTATCATATGCGACTCCAGTTTCCAGGAGCTATGAACCTGCACTCCAAGGTCTCTTTGTTCTGCAACACTCCCTAGGACCTTACCATTAAGTGTATAAGTCCTGCTAAGATTTGCTTTCCCAAAATGCAGAACCTTGCATTTATCTGAATAGAATTCCATCTGCCATTTCTTAACCCACTGGCCCATCTGGTCAAGATCCTGTTGTAATCTGAGGTAACCCTCTTCGCTGTCCACTACACCTCCAATTTTGGTCATCTGCAAACTTACTAACTGTACCTCTTATGCTCGCATCCAATGCATTTATGTAAAATACAAAAAGTAGACAATAGACAATAGACAATAGGTGCAGGAGTAGGCCATTCACCCCTCGAGCCTGCACCGCCATTCAATATGATCATGGCTGATCATTCCTAATCAGTATCCTCTTCCTGCCTTATCTCCATAACCCTTGATTCCACTATCTTTGAGAGCTTTATCCAACTCTTTCTTAAATGAATCCAGAGACTGGGCCTCCACTGCCCTCTGGGGCAGAGCATTCCACACAGCCACCACTCTCTGGGTGAAGAAGTTTCTCCTCATCTCTGTCCTAAATGGTCTACCCTGTATTTTTAAGCTAGAGGACCCAGCACCGATCCTTGTGGCACTCCACTGGTCACAGGCCTCCAGTCTGAAGTTTTGGGACTCTCCCACCCCAGAGAAAATACTTTGTCTATTTATCCAATCCATGTTCCTCATGATTTTATAAATCTCTGTAAGGTCACCCCTCAGCCTCCAACACTCCAGGGAAAACAGCCCCAGCCTGTTCAGCCTCTCCCTATAGCTCAAATCCTTCAACCCTGGCAACATCCTTGTAAATCTTTTCTGAACCCTTTCAAGTTTCACAACATCTTTCCGATAGGAAGGAGACTAGAATTGCATGCAATATAACCAATGTTGTACAGCTGCAATATGACCTCCCAACTCCTATACTCAATACTCTGACCAATACAGAAAAGCATACCAAACGCCTTCTTCATTATGCTATCTACCTGCAACTCCACTTTCAAGGAGCTATGAACCTGCACTGCAAGGTCTCTTTGTTCAGCAACACTCCCAGGACTTGACCATTAAGTGTATAAGTCCTGCTAAGATTTGCTTTCCCAAAATGCAGCACCTTGCAATCACTTCTCTAGCTTCCCACAGAGTTCTAGGGTACACCTGATCAGGTCCTGGGGATTTATCCACTTTTATGCGTTTCAAGACATCCAGCACTTCCTCCACTGTAATATGGACATTTTTCAAGATGTCACTAACTATTACCCTACAGTCTATATCTTCCATGTCCTTTTCCATAGTAAATACTGATGCAAAATACTCGTTTCGTATCTCCCCCATTTTATGTGGCTCCACACAAAGGCCACCTTGCTGACCTCTCCCTAGTTACCTTTTTGTCCTTAATGTATTTATAAAAATCCTTTGGATTCTCCTTTAATTCTATTTGCCAAAGCTATCTCATGTCCCCTTTTTGCCTTCCTGATTTCCTTCTTAAGTATACTCCTACTTTCTTTATACTCTTTCAAGGATTCACTCGATCTATCCTGTCTATATCTGACATATGCTTCCTTCTTTTTCTTAACCAAATCCTCAATTTCTTTAGTCATCCAGGATTCCCTATACCTACCAGCCTTTCCTTTCACCCCGACAGGAATATACTTTCTCTGGACTCTTGTTATCAAGGCTTCCCATTTTCCAGCCGTCCCTTTACCTGCGAACATCTGCACCCAATTAGCTTTCAAAAGTTCTTGCCTAATACCGTCAAAATTGACCTTTCTCCAATTTAGAACTTCAACTTTTAGATCTGGTCTATGCTTTCCCATCACTATTTTAAAACTAATAGAATTATGGTCGCTGGTCCCAAAGTGCTCCCCCACTGACACCTCAGTCACCTGCCCTGCCTTATTTCACAAGCGTAGGTCAAGTTTTGCACCTTCTCTAGTAGGTACATCCACATACTGAATCAGAAAATGTTCTTGTGCACACTTAACAAATACCTCTCCATCTAAACCCTCAACACTATGGCAGTCCCAGTCTATGTTTGGAAATTTAAAATCCCCTACCATAACCACCCTATTATTCTTACAGATAACTGAGATCTCTTTACAAATTTGTTTCTCAATTTCCCTCTGACTATTAGGGTGTCTATAATACAGTCCCAATAAGGTCAAGAGTGTGATGCTGGAAAAGCGCAGTAGGTCAGGCCGCATCTGAGGAGCAGGAGAATTGACGTTTGTTTTAAAATTGCTTACCAGTAGCGGGCAGCAGTGTTTATTTTTTCTTCTTCACAGAAAGAGCGGGAGCAGCAGGGGGAAGTGACGACGACCAGAGCGGCAGCCGGGAAGGAAAGCAGTGAGTATAAATACTCACCCTTCGACGCCAACGGTCATTTTGAATGCGAGCTTCAAACACTGCGGCACATCCGGGAGGGGGAGAGTTACCTGGACACTTTGTTTCAGGAGGCAGTCACACCTGGGAGATTAAGTAATTCACATTCAGTTAGTGATCAGGGACATCAGAATGTGACTGTAAGTGAGGCAGGTAGGGGAAACCGGAGTTCAGGAGTGCAGGAGCCTCAGCCCTTGACCTTGTCCAGCAGGTATGAGATTCTTGCTCCCTGTTCGGATGAGGAAAAGGGCTCTGGACAGGATGAGCCAGCTGACCAAGGCACCATGGTGCAGAAGGCCATTCAAGAGGGGGGAGCAAAAAGACAAGTAGTTGTTATAGGGGATTCTACAATTAGGGGGACAGATAGTATCCT
>NC_057713.1:31823739-31880034 GCF_004010195.1 Chiloscyllium plagiosum
AGAAATGCAGAGACATTTCTTCAGCCAGAGAGTGGTGGGCCTGTGGAATTCATTGCCACAGAGTGCAGTGGAGGCTGGGACGCTAAATGTCTTCAAGGCAGGGATTGATAAATTCTTGATGTCACAAGGAATTAAGGGCTACGGGGAGAATGCAGGTAAGTGGAGTTGAAATGCCTATCAGCTATAATTGAATGGCAGAGTGGACTCGATGGGCCGAATGGCCTTACTTCTGCTCCTATGTCTTATGGTCTCTTATCAGGAAAACTTTTCCAGTACCACAGATGAAAGTACTTGTGTGCACAACAAAGTCATAAACCTAACAATAGTTTCCAAGTGTATCTGCTTCTGCTTGATAAATACCTGACATTTCAGGAGAGGCCCACAGATTGCTGTTAATCTGCATATTTTACACGAGTACTTTTAATCAACCTGTTCAGACACCTTCGGACACACCTCCAGCTTGAACACAAGCACTGACCCAAAAGAGTTCTTGTATATTCTTTGTGAACTGAGAACAATGAAAGGCACAAGGACAATTTTTTTTTGCAGCATTTTAGTTGAGAATCCAGAAAACAAGAAGCTTTAACATTTTCAACTTTATATGTGGCTCAACTTCTCTTCTGCCTCCCAACACTCTTCCTTATATGAACAGGTTGGGCAGTGATCATTGTTTTGCTACTCAAGTGTGAGAACATTCCTAACCAAGATTTCCAGCAGAGCTCTGAGTAATGATCCGGCGAAGAATCCCTGATTGACCTCCTTACTCACTCCATTCCAAGGCATCTCGTCCACTTATACCATAATTGGTGACAGACTGGGTTAGGGTTATCTTTGTCAATGCAGATTAGAGTTCAGCCTGAGCTGATGACTCAAAAATCTATCAACCACAGGGATCTGTAAACCAGATTATCAGCAAGTGGAAACTATTAATAGGTAAAACAATAGCAGCACCGTGCATCACTCTTGTTTTTCATTGGTCCTGTACTTACTAACCACATAAGTTATCTGACTGACCAATATGGCATAGTAGGTGTCTCACTAAAAGTAATGATACAACAAAACCTGAAAAGCACTAACTTATGTCGCACTTTTTGTAACATTAAAGCCACTCCTCCATATGAAGCAGCTTCTCTCTCTCACATACTATTATTAGGAAAAGAAAATTTGCTAGAACATTGAAAAGAGGTGTCATGACAACAGGAAAGCTTTCCATTGAATGGACACTTCTAAGTCTATTCAGAGGCATGAATCAGAAATTCCTATTTGGTCAAGCGTACCTGAGCAAGTCATTATCATTTCCAACAGCTGTGGTTACTTATCATTGGAATTAAAATTGGTTACCTACTCATATTAGATGCTTTACTTGTACATGTTTGTGGCTGTGGATGGCACTCCTCGCCTTTCTCTGTTAGCATTAATTATGTTTGGTGTTCAGTAATGAATGAATGAAAATGAAAAGGGAGACAATTTATCTATTTGGAGCATTACTACGACTCTCAGAGACATCCCAAAAATGTTTTGCTTACGATAAATCACTTGAAATGCCGCAAGATAATATTTAGACAAATGTAATGCCAATTTGCACATTGTAACATCTCACAAGTAGTGATTTATTGAGTTAATCTACTCTCTAAGGGTTTTGCCTGAATCTAGAATGTTGGTCAGATGAAACTCAGCAAGTGTAATTTTAAAATTTAACTTTAAACATACTCGTGGATCAGGAGAAGTAGGAGGTCAAACAAAGAAGACTTGGGCCTTGCCTAGCCCAGGCTCTTGTGCTACCCCTGATCACAATCAGAAGCCCCCTATATGCGCGCAGGCCCTCTCCACCCCTCTCTCCATTCTGAGTATATCTGGTACTCTCCCTCCTGAAGCAATAATACCACAGCTACCACCCACTGGGCAATTAGACTGAGGCACTCCATCTCCATACAGCTTAGATTGGATGTCTACCTTAGGGATTGCACAGTTCATTCTTATCTCAATTTTAAAATAGAATATAACACTTTTCACTGTGTTTTGTATCAAGATACATATAAATAAACCTGCAACAAATACACTGGTGTTAGGATAGTGTTTAACCAATGTCCTTTGAAAGGAAGTTTCAATCATCAGACAACATTAGTAGTTAAATTTTAATACATGAAAGAACTAATTTGACTGAATGGCTTCAAAGACTGTTACGTTTTTATTGAGTGATAAAATTCCTGATGTTTAACAACTTCCAATGGCATTAATAGCTAAAAGCTCAAGAAGCCAAAGGCTCAAATATACTTTCCATAATGCCAAAGCCAACCTCAATGGACCATTTCCTATCCTTTTCCTAGTGCACATCCATATCAATCAAATGATAAATAACAAAAAAAATTCATTCTGAATTATTTATTTTCAAAGGCAGTATTGAATAATGTAGGCTATTGTTGCCTGTGCTTCAGACACTTTGACAAGTTTCTGTATTAAAAACACTTTGCCCAAGTGCTCTTGCCAGTGAGACTGACAAAAGAGACACAGAATTCAGTTTGTGGTTGACCTCAATTTTATGAACAAAATATTTCTTATTAAAACACTATGTGAGCATTTCTCAAATTCCCAGAATATTTCCTTTCTACCAAGCTCTACGCATCTGATAATGGATATTACCGGCAACAATCCACATGGTTGAGCTGGCCTCTCATTTCTGACCAACCTGGGGCTGGCTCTCTTTTACAAAGATAGGTCTCACAAGTTAGGGTGGATTTTCTTGCTCTGTCTCTGTCTCTGTCTCTGTTTCTCTCTGTCTGTCTCTAGGTGGTTGGAGCTCCCCTACTGGACTAGGCCAAGTTTTTACAGATCTTCATTGAACCTTCACCGAGGGGTAGCTCCCAAGTGAGTGTTTTTTTCTTCCTTGGCCCAAACCTTCTAGAATGCTCTGTGGCCTTTAGCCAATGAGCTCATAAGCTGGGTTCAAGTCATCCAATGGGATCACGCCAACAGCCTTCACCATTGCCATGTTGGATTGGGGGAGGGGGTGGGGTGATGGTGGTGGTGGTGAAGGTGATACATACTCAGGCAGTAAATTTGCCAGAATTTCTAATTGACACATCACCAATACACAACCCTGAGGCTCACTGTAACTGATTCCCCTAGAACCATTGTAAACTCTTTGACTTTGGCTGCTGTTTACTTTGGCCATTTGTCTGTCAGTCCTGATTTTTCCAGCTGTGGCTCAGCCCACATGCCTCTTTGGCAACGTGGAGCACTCAATACATTCATAATGTGCAAGAATTTACATAGTCCGTTTGTAACCTGGTTTCACTAATTTCTTGGCTCTTGCTGTAGGAGCAGAGTCCACAGTTTCTAGTTGAGTTCCTTCCTCCAGCAGACAGATTTAACTGTGAGAACAGTGAGGGAGGTCAAAGTAAACAGAATGAACAATACAGTCTTGCAATCTAGACCAACAGGCCATATGTCGTCATCCTGGACATGGTATTAAGGTGGCATCTGTTATTATCCTAATTTAAACACCTGACCAAATGTAGGTACCTCCTCACCCTTCCCACCTTTGGTGATTGTTTTCTAACTTTGTTTGGTCTTGGCAAACCTCAGTCAAACTCCTCCCAAAATTTGTTTTTATTAAATTCTCGCAATTCCCCTTTTGTGAGTCCATTGTGTTTGTGTCAGACCTTGCCCGAGACCTGACATTTCTTCATCCAAAGTAGGGGTCGGAAACAAATCAGTGTGTTGGCACCAACAGAAATCCAGAAGGTTAAAATTTTCAAAAGTCTAAGATGTTGATGATGGCTATCTATCATATTGTGTGGGTGTTGTATGACCAGGATAGACTGGCAGATTGAGGCTACACTGATATCAGAGGTTTGTGACAGTGTCCTTCTATATGACCAGGATGTATACTGTATTGGGCCTCTAAGAGGGCTCTTGCTGCCAAGGACTTGCTCCTCCATCACATCTTGGTGGGACCGCTGGAATAACTTCCTTTGTCAAGGGCCTATCTCTGTCTCTTGGTTAGGGTGTTATATAGGACACTTTCTTGTTTATAGCTGGGCCTTTCACTTCAGGGCTCCTGCAAGCCAAAGCCTGGCCAAAATTGGTGAGGCCAGCTGAGGTTCAGCTCCTGAACTCAGGAGGGACAGTGTCCGTGGCTGGTGAAGAATCTTGGTCTGGTTCGATAACTGGCGCTGGTCCTGGATGGGGATTAAGACTTCAGATTGGATCTGGATCGATGACTGGTCCAGGATTTGGATCAGGACTTGGGTTAGGGTCTGCTTCCTACAGTTCCCTTGAAGCATTTGGAGTTGGTGTTTGTTGCCTTCGGCCCTGTAGGCCTTTAACTGATTAAAGTGGGGCCACTCAGATTTTCCTGTATCCAGCACAATTCTGTACATGGTCGGGCTGGCCCTGTACTAAGTGGAGACCTGAATATCTGAGGAACAGGGATATTCCTGGGCTGGAAAATATGTAACATCACCTGCTGCCCTACCTTGTATTGTACTGGATTCACTAATACATACATCATAGATATAAGTTGCGGGGAAGACACCATCCAGTGAAGACATGCTGAATTAAGATATCTGCTGCAACTTTAGCAGTATTCATTTGAGTGGGGACACCTCTACCCATTTGCTAAAAAAATGATGGCCAGGGTATACTTATAACCCCCTTTACAGGGTGATAGTGGCTAAAACAGTCTACTTGAAGGTTAGTGCACAGTCCTGTTACAGGCCTAGTATTGCCTTAACTCTCCTTTATTGGTATACTTGATGAATTGCCCTGAGGGCAGACGATACAATTCTTGGCATAATATTTTATGCCTTTTCCCATTTCTGGCCAATGACGCAATGCCTTAAATCTGTCAGTCATGGTTCTGTCCCTTGATGGTCCTGACATCATAGCATTTTTTAAAATTATATTCACACAGATCAACACACGGTTCTTCTCACACATCCTATATTATCAGGCATAAATACATGGGATTCTGTGTTACGAGGCTGATCTATGAATGAGTTGAAATGGAGGAAGTGATCAGTTCTCTCCATCTGACCTCCAAGTAGATGATCGGCCTACTTAATCCTGAGCTAAGTAGCTTTCACATCAGGGCACAAATCCCTATAATACTCTCAGTGCTTGCTACCAGAATGATTGCTTCCAGACAGGCCTTTGTGAGACTCGGTGCTAGGCCAATTGACAATAAACCAAACCAACCTTCTTAGGGCTCAGTGATAGACTAGTTGTCTCATAGGAGCTAAAACAAGTTTTTTGATCATTTACATTGCTGGTCCTCTATCTTCCAGTCCTCACATGGTGAATGAGACAATAATCTCACTTCTTCCAACTTCTCAATTTCCATCCAACCAGCCGATATGTTATGTTTATTACTAATTTAGCAATCATTTTAACTTATCAATTTAGTATTTACTCTTACCTAGAACACCATCATGCAGATATTTTGTCTGTTTTGCTGTTTTAATAAAAACTTCACATCAATAATATTAAAGTCTTGGAATCTTCACAATGACATTTTGCCAAAGAATTCTCTTGTTTCTTGAAGCTGGTCGCCACTATAACATTTCACTGCCATACTCTCCTTCCAGGATGAGGTCATATGTTTATACCAAGAGTGCTTCACCGTCATATTTCAGATATTTCGGCAGAGATTCCATTTGCGGTGATGCCCTTATGGTTCTCAGCTGGGGAGACTTTTCAATCTCGTATCAGGTTGGCATTGTGCTGAGATGGTGGCAGGTATCAACTAGTACAATGTGGTTAAGATTGCCCATGTCAAGGACTGATTCTTAGTTGAAGAGATCCTCCAAGTGGTCTTTCCATTGAACACTGACAGCCTCTCTATTCCTGACGAATGCCACTCCATTCCTAGCTGTCAGTGGATACGTCTTGGATGTAAATGTTCTTGACCACATTGAAGATTTCATGTCCCTCAATGCTGTTGGCAATTTGCTGAATTACCTGCAATATTCTACACATTATCTGTTCTTATACTTAAAAGGAGTAAAGGTTTGTTTGATTGTTCCCTTGGATGTGCAGGTTGCCTTCTGATGATTAAATTAGCTCCTTATTCTTGAGAAATTAGAAGAATAAAGGCAATCTCATTGAAACATTTTAGATTCTGAAGAGACTTCATAGGCCAGCTACTGGGATAATGTTTTTCGTGACGAGTGAATCTAGAACATGGAGACACTGTTTCATAGGGAGATCATTGAGGACTGGAATGTCAAGAAATTCCTGAACTCAAAAGGTTGTGAATCTTTGGAATACTCTAGCTAGAGACTAATTGAAGCTGAGATTGATAGATCTTTGATCTCTCAGCAATCAAGGAAGTGAATGGGAAATTGAGGTGTAGTCCAAGCTAGGATCATATTGAATAGGTTAAAATGTCTTCTCATAGAGTCTTAGATATATACAGCATGGAAACAGACCCCTTGTTCCAACTCGTCCATGCCGACCATTTCTAATTTTTTTTTTAGATTAGATTACTTACAGTGTGGAAACAGGCACTTCGGCCCAACAAGTCCACACCGCCGAAGTGCACCCACCCAAACCCATTCCCCTACATTTACCCCTGCACCTAGTCCCATTTGCCAGCACTTGGCCCATATCCCTCTAAACCCTTCCTATTCATATACCCATCCAGATGCCTTTTAAATGTTGTAATTGGACCAGTCTCCACCACTTCCTCTGGCAGCTCATTCCATACATGCACCACCCTCTGCATGAAAAGGTTGCCCCTTAGGTCCCTTTTAAATTTTTCCCCTCTCATGTTAAAGCTATGCCCTCTAGTTCTGGACTCCCCCACCCCAGGGAAAAGACCTTGTCTATTTACCCTACCCATGTCCCTCAATTGTACAAACCTCCACAAGGTCACCCCTCAGCCTCCGTCGCTCCAGCAAAAACAGCCCCAGTCTATTCAATTTCTTCCTATAGCTCAAACACTCCAACCCTGGCAATATCATTGTAAACCTTTTCTTAACTATTTCAAGTTTCACAACATTCTTCTAACAGGAGGGAGAACAGAATTGCACATAATATTCCAAAAGTGTCCGAACCGATGTCCTGCACATCTACAACATGACCTCACAACTCTAATACTTGATGCTCTGACCAATAAAGGAAAGCGTTCCAAATGCCTTCTTCACTATCCTATCTACCAGTGACTCCATTTTCAAGGAACTATGAATCTTGACTCCATGGTCTCTCTGTTCAGCAACACTCCCCAGGACCTTACCATTAAGTATATAAGTCCTGCCCTGATTTGCCTTTCCAAATTCTGCACCTCACGTTTATCTAAATTAAACTCCATCTGTCATTCCTCAGGCCATTGGTTTACCTGATCAAGATCCCATTGTACTCGGAGGTAACCTTCTTCGCTGTCCACTACACCCCCAAATTTGATGTCATCTGCAAACTTACTATGTATACCTCCTATGTTCGCATCCAAATAATTTAAATAATGATGAAAAGCAGTAGACCCATTACCGATCCTTGTGGCACACCACTGGTCATAGGCCTCCAGTCTGAAAGGCAAACCTGCCTTTTACCTTTGAGCCAGTTCTGTGTCCAAATAGCTAGTTTTCCCTGTATTCCATGAGATCCAATCTTGCTAACCAGTTTACCATGAGGAACCTTGTTGACTGCTTTACTGAAGACCAAATAGCTCACATCCACTGCTCTGCCCTCATCAATCCTCTTCATTACTTATTCAGAAAACTCTATCTTGATTTCCCATGCACAAAGCCATGCTGACTATCCCTAATCAGTCCTTGACTTTCCAAATATATGTAAATCCTGTCCTTCAGGATTCCCTCAAACAACTTGCCCACCAACGATATCAGGCCCATTGGTCTATAGTTCCCTGGTTTTTCCTTTCTTAAATAGTGGCACCACATTAGCCAATCTCCAATCTTCCAGCACGTCCCCTGTGACTATCGATGACACAAATTCCCACTGCTATTTTCTTACACACTTTCTGTATAGTCTTTCACTCATATTGTACTGTGTTCTGCCCACAATATAAGCAAGGTGAGGGTAGAGTGAAAACATTTCAGGATCACTCAATCCAAATCTGAATTTGTAACTGTGCTCACAAGCATTATTCATCTTTACAAAGCATTGAATCAGAAGCCCTGGATAGTTGAGGAAATATCCATTCTGTATAACAGTAAATGTATTGACCCCAGAATTTTTTGTTAGCATGACAAGCAGTCAGAATGATAAACCATTTCAACATCCAAAAGCTAGTACTGATTCACGTCTTATTCTTATTGTTCACTGCAGATGCAATCAGGTCACAGTATGACTAAAACATCACAATATATGAGAATTTTCAATAGGTCCTATTAACATAAAGAGGGGGAGAAGTGGTCAACAGGTTTAGTTCATCGCAACATATGTCAGTAACATATTTTAATCATTATTTTTCTTTGTTTTCAGATCTCACTTGCTTTGTATCTGTCTCTTATTTATAAATCCATGGTATTAGAATCCTCTATGGAATTAATCTTTGAATTGAGGTCTTTTCTGTCTTCCTAACTACAAAGCCTTTATAGGTTTAACAATTATACAAACTTACTATAGCCTTTAATACTGATACGTGACATGGTGTGTATTCAGACAGGTCAGCAATGGTAGCAAAGTAGTACTGCGTGGCGGTTATGGTCACGGACCGGCAACCTGAATATCATGAATTGAGAATGTATCTGGGTAAGTTATAAATCTGACATAAATAGATTTTATAATTTGGATGTAGTGACAGGAAAATAATGACCATGACCTATTAAGCAAGCACCTTTACTGCCTTTCCAAAATCACAAGGATGGATCTTAAGTGTGACCGTGGAAATGCTATTCACATGCTGAACATTAAAGACATTGTGAGAATATAACATATATGGAATGTTATATTGAATGTTAGGTTGAAATAAGGAACAAAAAAAATTCATAAACATGGTTTCATTTATTTTTTGAGGTTGAAAGCATGTTGTGTATACTAGCAATTCAAGCATTAATCCCTAATTTCCTGGAACTATGGTTGACTCTGACCTCTGGATCTAGAATCGAATGCCAGTTGGGGTAAAGAAGGCAGATTTCCTTCCCAAAAGTGCATTAGTAAGCCAAATCTATTTTACAACAATCAATAGGATTACATCATTGCTGTAAGGTGATTTGTTTTATTCCTGACTTTTTAAATTAAATTCAAATGTTACCATCTGCCATGGTGGGATTTAAACTCATTCACCAGAACATTATCCTGATGCTATTTTACCAGTCCAGTGACTACACCACTACCGCCCTGGCATAACCCATCATAGATGGTGGGGTTTTATGGCATGGAAAGATTTGGCCCATTGTGTCTTCATCAGTCATTAAAAATCCATCCATTCTAAACCAATTTTCCAACACTTGGTCTGTATGCTACTTTATTTCAAATGTTCATCTAAATTGTTAAATGTCTGGAGGGTTCCTGCCTCTACCATCTTTTTAGGCAGTGAATTCCAAGATCCACAACCTTCTGGATGAAAAAAAGAAGATTGTCCTCAAATTCCCTCTACACTGTAAACTGTACTTCCTAGTTACTGACCTGTCTACATCAGAGAAATATTTTGCCCTATCTACACGCCCTATGCCTTTCAGAACTTCACACACCTCAGTCAGATTTGCCCCTTGGCCTTCTCTGCTCGAAGGAAAACTACCTAGTTTCTCAGTCTTAAAACACAATTGAGAACCAAATAAAAATAAAATACTGCAGATGCTGGAAATCTGAAATAAAAAAAAGTGCTGGAGAAACTCAGGAGATCTGGTAGCATCTGTGGAGAGAGAAACAGAGTTAAGATTTTGAGTCCAGTATAATTCTTCTTTTTCAGAACTGGCAGTCCTGAAGACATTGACTGATTATTTAAATTGAAATAATGTGCAGGATTATGGGGCAAAGGCAGGAGATTGACAATAAGGCAAATTGCTCAGAAAGCCAATGCAGATATAATGGGCCAAATGGCCTTGTTGTACACTGAAACAATTCTGTGGTTCTATTATTCTGTATTCATGTATGTAATTGATGCCCACATCCCATGGGATAGGTAACCTATATAATGCATCAACAACACATTATAGAAACAAAATGCTCCACAAGAGATTTATCTAATTCAATCTATAAGGAAAACTAAACAAAGCCATGCATGAGAAACTAGGACTAATGACCAAAATCTTTTGAAAAGATCTAGGCTTTAACAAACATTTGAGGGGAGAAAGAAGAATTTGAATATTTTCTAACTCAGAAGATATAATGCCAAAGCAAAGCCAAACCTTACATATACAAGTCCTGGATGCAGGTTTGCTTGCTGAGCTAAAAGGTTCATTTTCAGATGTTTCATAGAACATAGAAGAATACAGCGCAGTACAGGCCCTTTGGCCCTCGATGTTGCGCCGATTCAAGCCCACCTAACCTACACTAGCCCACTATCCTCCATATGCCTATCCAATGCCCGCTTAAATGCCCATAAAGAGGGAGAGTCCACCACTGCTACTGGCAGGGCATTCCATGAACTCACGACTCGCTGAGTAAAGAACCTACCCCTAACATCTGTCCTATACCTACCACCCCTTAATTTAAAGCTATGGCCCCTCGTAATCTTACTAGGTAACATCTTCAGTGAGCCTCTGGATGAAGCACTGGTGGCATGGCCCACTTTCTATTTATGTGTTTAGGTTTCCTTGGGTTGGAGATGTCATTTCCTGTGGTGATGTTATTTCATGTGGCAATGTCATTTCCTGTTCTTTTTCTCAGGGGGTGGTAAATGGGATCTAAGTCAATGCGTTTGTTGATAGAGTTTTGGTTGGAATGCCATGCTTCTAGGAATTTTCATGCTTGTATCTATTTGGCTTGTCCTAAGATGGTTGTGTTGTCCCAGTCGAAGTGGTGTCCTTCCTCATCTGTATGTAAGGATACCAGTGAGAATGAGTCATGTCATTTTGTGGCTAGTTAATGTTCATATATCCTGGTGGCTAGTTTTCTGCCTGTTTGTCCAATGTAGTGTTTGTTACAGTTCTTGCAAGGTACTTTGTAAATGACATTAGTTTTGCTTGTTGTTTGTATAGGATCTTTCAAGTTCATTAGCTGCTGTTTTAGTGTGTTGGTGGGTTTGTGGGCTGCAATGATGCCAAGAGGTCTGAGTAGTCTGGCAGCCATTTCCAAGATGTCTTTGATGTAGGGGAGAGTAGCTAGGGTTTCTGGACGTATTTTGTCTGCTTGTTGGAGTTTGTTGCTGAGAAATCGGCGGACTGTGTTCATTGGGTACCCGTTCCTATTGACTACCCGGTAAAGGTGATTTTCCTCTGCTCTGCATTGTCCATCTGTGCTGCAGTATGTGGTGGCTCATTGAAATAATGTTTGAATGCAACCTTGTTTGTGGGTGTTAGGATGATTGCTTCTGTCATTCAGTATTTGGTCAGTATGTGTTTTCCTAAAGATGCTGGTTTGAAGTTCTCTATTGGTTGTTCGCTCTGCTGTAACATCTAAGAATGGCAGTTTGTTGTTGTTTTCCTCCTCTTTATTGAATTTTATGCCAGTAAGGGTATTATTGATGGTCTTGAAGGTTTCCTCTAATTTGTTTCATTTGGTGATGACAAAGGTCTTATCCACATAGGAGACCTAAAGTTTGGGTTGGAGCTGTTTGTTTGACCCTCTGCATTACTGCTTCTGCTAAGAACCCTGATATCGGAGATCCCATGGGTGTTCCATTGGTTTGGCTGTAGATTTTGTTGTTGAAGGTGAAGTGGGTAGTAAGGCATTGGTCCACTAGTTTGAAGATGTTGTCCTTGCTGATGAAGTTAGTGGTGTTTGGTGTATATGTCTTTGGTTCCTCTAATAGCATAGTCAGTATTTCCTTGGTCAGGTTGATGTTGATGGATGTGAACAGGGCTGTTACATCAAAGGAAACCATTATTTCATCCTCTTCTATCTTGATATCTTTTATGGTCTTCAGGAATTCTTGGGTGGAGTGGATGGGGTGGCATGAGTCTTCTACTAAAAGTTTTAGTCTTTGGTATAGCTCCTTGGCCGATCTGTAAGTTGGTGTTCCAGGTAGCGAGACTATGGGTCTGAGGGTGTGCTCCTGGTTTGTGAATTTTGGGTGGTCCATAGAAGCGTGGTGTGTTAGATCCGTCTGGTTTCATTTTTTGGAAGTCAGTCTTATTTATTTCTCCAGATGGATGACACCTTTGTCATCTGCCAGGATCAGAACAGGAAATGATTGAAATAACAAAAGACTCGATCTATCAATTGATGAAATCCAGTTGTTATAATTAGATCACTGTACAAACCCTCATTCATGCACTGATCATTAAAGCCACAGCAAAGGCCATGAAAAGACTTCCGTCAATTTTCACACGAACTGAATTTTAATAGAATTTTGTGAAGTCTTGACTTTGGAAAGGCTAGTTAGTGTTCCAGTCTGTTGTACCTGGGATGAAACCAGCACACACTGTGACTGGTCATTGCCACTAATAATGACAAACATAGCAATGCTACAATTAAGGGAGTTCTTTATCACACTCAAAGTACTTCTCTGATCCAAGAAAGCAGTGGAGTTAGGCTCCTAAGCAGGAGCACACATGCTCTGACTACTTTTCTTTCTTCTTTTCTCACTTTTTTCTTTTTTTTTAAGTTTTCTTTTTTTTTCTCTATTTACCTTCTGGAGGGAGCCTGTTGTGAAGGTAGTGGCAGCAATGACAGTGGCTGCAGGTCCACAGTGGGGAGTTTGGCAGTCAGCCACAAGGTGGTTGGTGGGTCCTGGCAGTACTCTGACATTTGGCAACATCATGGAAGCGGCGTAGGGCCCAGAGCGGAAACAGAACGGGACTCTGGCTATTCGTGGACAGCCCAGATGGCGGCCAGTGGCAATTGACAGCAAGATGGCTGCTTAGAAGCGTAGGGGTCGAGAGATGGAACTCTCATCGGGAAAACCCAGCATGGAATGACTGCAGGCGCAGAGCTAAAGAAGGACTGTAATTTGGAACTTTTAACTTTGTTTCTTACTTACTACTTTATACTGAGAAGAACTGTAATGTTGAACTTTTAATTTATTTCTTTATTTTTCTACTTTTTAAACCAAGTGTACCTAGCTGGTGCAATGCTTGGCGACTTTGTAAACTTGCACTGTACTGCTGTATCCCTGTAATTGAATACATGTGACAATAAAACCTAATTCTAATACTAATTCTAAGTACTTCATGGAATTATATATCTTTCAAAGGTATTTGCTAATGTTTTGTTAATAATGTGACAATTATTCTGCAGCACCAACTGTCATGAGATGAATAACCAGTTAATTGCTTTCAGAGAACCATGAAATTACTGAAATGTAAAGCTCAGAAGGAAGCATGCTGTCCGTATAGTGCTTCTTAGAATGAAGACATCTATCCAGTCACCACCTGATTTTCCAGTTCAAGGAAACAGTCTTGAGCTTTCAAAAATTTCCCAGAAACCTAGGAGATTCTGTCTAATTGTGCCTTGAATAATTTAATGGCACAGGCTCCATTACATTTTGGAGAAAAGAATTGAACAAACCTCGGTGCCCCTCAGAACAAATAAAATTCTCCTACTTTCCATTTTAACAGGGAGACCTTTTATTCTTAAACTGGGTTGCCTAGTCTCCCCCACACGAGGAAGTATCCTTCTAGTCTCCACCCTTTCCAGTTCCCTCAGAATCTTATTTGTCTCAATATAATCAACTGTCTGCTAAACTCCTTAGTTTAGCATTCCCGGTAACATTCTGGTAAACCTATTCTGTACATTTTCTTTACTTCTTGCCAGAATGAGCAGTTTAAATTGTTTGTAATAGTCTAGCTGAGACTTAATAAGTGATTTATAAAGTTCCCGGATGAGATGAGCTCTTTGCTTTTTTCCAATCTATCCCTTCCTTTATAGACTGTAGCTCATCTAATTTTGTAGTCACCCTATTAACTTGTACATAGTGATAGACATAACAAAAGGTGGAATTTTCCCAGCAAGGTTCAGGCAGGTTCAGGGGCATGCGTGGTTACAAAGTCCCAGAAAATGATATTGGATCAGAATCCCGAAATTATCCAACCTCTTGTAGCTTTCCCAGAGCAGGCTCTGCAACCAGTAAAGTACACAAGGAGTTGGTGGATCAGCATTTGCAGTGATTAAGGAGGCAATTAAACCATTTTTTAAAGCATGATTTCCCTATTACTCAGAAGCACACCGTTTCCGTCCTGAGTCTGCCCCTTGCCATATTCACCAAAGTGATCATACAGTTGGAAGAACCTCTTCAGTGAAGCTGATGAGTTGTGACGGCATTGATCAGTTACATTGTAAAGGCCCAGCCACAGCCATTGCAAGGTCGCTGTCCAAAGCAGTTCTCTCACAGACCACTTTCACTGCTTGACAACTTATTGAAAGGCACTTCACTCATCTCACACTTCTTTCATTTCCAGCTGCATTTCCTTCTGCTTCTGCAACTCCTGTGATGCTGCAGTTTTATCATGTGACTATCTCCTTTGGCACCTTGTTCCATTGAGGGATTGTCCTTGGGAAGAAAATTGTTGATACGCTGTCTTGGAAACAAATTGTTTTATAGTTTGCATTGATGGGTATCTGGTGTTTTATCATTGCTGCAGGGCACCACATATTTGTTTCTGTTGATTCCTATCTGTCTATTCCTATTTGATATAATATGGTTAGCCTATGTTTCTCCTGCTTTTACTATAAGGATTCCCATTCCAAATCTTGAATCGAGAATGTGGCATTGGTCCGTATCCTACATGGATTTACACAACATGCATTGAATTAAAGTCATAGAGATCTGCATCATGGGAAAAAGCCCTTCACCCCATCAAATCTACACTAGTCAAAAACTGTCACCTTATTATTCTAATCCCACTTTCCAGCACCTGGTCCATATCTTTGTGTGCCTTGGCATCACAAGTACACATCTCTATTTTTAAGTATGATGAACGTTTCTGCTTCTACCATCCTTACCGGCAGCGAGTTCCAGATTCTCACCTCCTCTGAATGAAGATGTTTTTCCTCACACCGAGTCATAGAGACGTACAGCAAGGAAACCGACCCTTCAGTCTATGCCGACCAGATGTCTTAACCTAATCTAGTCCACATCCTTCTAAACCCTTCCTATTCATATACCCATCCAGATGCCTTTTAAATGTTGTAACTGTATCAGTCTCTACCACTTCCTCTGGCAGCTCGTTCCATACATGTACCACCCTCTGCGTGAAAAAATTGCCCCTTAGGTCCCTTTTAGTGTTTTTCCCGCTCACGCTGAACCTATGCCCTCTAGTTCTGGACTCCCACAACTCAGAGAAAAGATCTTGTCTACTTATCCTATCTATGCCCCTCATGATTTTATAAATCTGTATAAGGTCACCCCTCAGTGTCCGACGCTCCAGGGAAAATAGCCCCAGCTTATTCGACCTCTCCCTATAGCTCAAATCCTCCAACCCTGGCAAAATCCTTGTAAATTTTTTATGAACCCTTTCAAGTTTCACAACATCCTTCCAATAGGAGGGAGACTAGAATTGCACACATAATTCCAAAAGTGGCCTAACCAGTTTTTGTACAGCCGCATCTCCTCTAAATCTCCTGCCCTTTACCTTAAATCTATGCCCCTGCTCACTGATCCCTTCATCAAGGAGAAAGATTCCTTCCTGTCTACCCTGTCTATGCTCTCATAATTTTATACATCTCAATCATGTCCCCCTCAGTCTCCTCTGCTCTAAGGAAAACAAACCCAGTCTATTCACTCTGTCTTCATAATTTAAATTCTCCAGCCCAGGTAGCACCCTGCTTCATTCTTGCATTATATCTCATTGGTGAGGCAATGGTCTCCTGATATTATCACTGGACTGTTAATCCAGAGACCCAGGTAATGTTCTGGGGACCCAGGTTTGAATCCCACCATGGCAAAAGGTGGAATTTGAATTCAATAAATGTATGGAATTAAGAATCTAATGACTACTATAAATCCATTGCCAATTGTTGGAAAAATCCATCTGGTTCACTAACATCCTTTAGGGAAGGAAACTGCCATCCTTACCTGGTCTGGCCTACATGTGACTCTAGACCCACAATAAAGTGGTGAAAGTGAGGACTGCAGTTGCTGGAGATTAGAGTTGAGAGTGTGGTGCTGGAAAAGCACAGCAGGTCAGGCAGCATCCGAGGAGCATGAAAATTGACGTTTCGGGCAAAAGTCTTTCATCAGGAATGATTTTGACTTTTAACTGCCCTCTGGGCAATTAGGGATGGGCAAAAAATACTGCTGAGCCAACGATGCTGTCATCCTGTTAAAGAAAAAAATGAAGATTAGATAGGGATCTCACTTGTCAATCTTCACTGAAGCTTATAAAGTTCTCATTTCCACCACTACTGCTCAGCGCTCGTGTTTAAATTGCTGGTCTGTGTGAAGGTGCCACAGGTTCCTGGTCTGAACTCATGTTTGCTTCTTAGAAAGAGAATCCTGTCTGGAAGAGCTGTTTCATTTCCTCTAGTCTTTATGTCACAAATGGGAGATTCCACATTTTCACAAAGGATGGAGAATATAATTATTGTGGTACTTTGAGACCATCCTGCAGGTGTCAGTATAAAGGAAGAATTATAGATAGAAGGAATGAGAATCTAAGTACTTTTGAGCAGAATCAGATGCAAATCATACTGCAGCATTAGAGCAACTATAGTAGCCAAATGAACCCTATAAAAACCTGAGGAACAGTTAACAGGTCCTTTCAATGTAAGGTACCTTAAAATGATGAAAAGCTCAGCAGGTCCTGCAACACTCTGTGGCAGGAAATCAGAGTTAATGTTTTGAGTCAAGTGACCTTTCCTCAGAATTGACCCTTCTGAGGAAGGGTCACTCGACCTGAAATATTAACTCTGATTTCTCTCCACAGATTGCTGCCAGGCTGTTGAGCTTTTCCAACAATTTCTGTTTTTGTTTATAGCATCTCTAGTTCTTTCAGTTTTTACCTTATGTGATGAACTGCCCAAAGTGGAAATGGTAAGATCTTTGAAGTATTGCAAAAGTTTCACGGCTGTCTATGACAATAATTAGTTTTCTGGAAATGTTGTAGTCATAAAACATTGTCCAGTTATGGGGGTGTACTGGACTCATTTAACTGTTGTGCTAGATAATAGTTACACCAGCGTGTTAAACAGATTATTATAGATTCACTCAATGTTGAAGATTGACAAAAAGCCAGGAAGTTTGAATGACAACACACTGGAGTTACTAAAAAAGAGTAGGCGTTCCAAAGGAATTGTGCGCCAGTTTTATTAGCATTGATGTTGTTACTACTGGGATGCCTTTGCTACTAAGTAGGTCTTCTGCAGAAAAAAAACACAAACAAAACTGGACCTGAAGCATGATAAACAAGGGTTTTGAAAATTAATTGGATTTGTTATCAGGGCATTCTTGTGTCCCATTAAAACCTGATGTTTCAAAACAGAATGCTGGAGAAGTATTAAAGTTATCAGCTGATAAGAATCAGAAACAATAGCACCAATTGTTTTGAAGAAAATTAAAATACCACCGTTGCAAGAGATCTGAAAGAAAATCAGCAGATCTGGCAGCAATTGTGAATAGAGAAACAGAGCTACGTTTAAGTTGAATGACTCTTCTATAGAACAAATTGTCTCAAAGCTACACAATTTATTCCCTTCTCTTTATAGAAGACTAAGGATCATACTGAAGGTTACAGGTGGTTGATGACACATCCCATCAACATGTAAGATTGCTAAGGTCTTTGGTACAGATCTAAAGTTGTGAGAGAAAGATAGGAATATTTTCACATGTACAGCAACTCGATTTAGTCGTTCAACAGTGATATGTGGCAAGGACAAAAGGATAAACTAATGAGGAAATGATAGGAACTAGAATTGAGGCACTCGCTAAGTTGCTGACTGATAAGAGAGAGGAATTTGCTAATGAGGAGTTTTGGGACATGAATGAAAACATAAACATTACGGTCATGAATACCACAGCTGAAAGGTCTTTCAGTAATGGACTCCATTAAAGGAATCATACAATGATAGTTGAATGCAGCATGAAGCCTTAGGAGATTGGCCAAACTGCAAGATGAGAGCTGCACTGGCATAAGCTATTCACAAAAAGAATTTGTTTCAGACTGTTAATCCCAGTTATATGATCTGTGGGAGGAATCCTAAATTATCTTCATGCCCTACAGGAGATTATAATTAGTTCCATTTTCTGCACATTTGACTGCATTACATGCAGGGAGAAGGATGATTTCCAAATTTGAGGCCTCAGAGATAAGTTAGAGAATACAAAGCCGTTGTATCAGACTGTTGGAGCTAGATATCAATTTGGCGATATGTAGTTTACAGAAGAGAGGCCCATAACAAATAGGTCATGGTATGGTAATAGGATGTGATTATAAGACAGCGGTTATCCAACATGAAAGGCAAATTATTAATGTTGTTCAGGTTTAATTAGAATTATTTACAATCCTTCAGGATCTGAGTAGCTGATAGTTGGGGATGAAGAACCCTGTATCTGACGTATTGGGGTAATCCAGGACAAAGTGCAACAAATCAGAAGTGGATAGCATTAGGCCAAGTGATCATGACAAAACAGGGTAATCATATCCATAAACCAACTACCCTTAATGTGGATACTTGGGTTACATATGTTCTAGAAGGGTCCAGTGAATTGGAGACAGGTAGAGAGTGGTGATTATTGTGAAATGTGAAGGAAAAACTTCTGGCAAGTTTAAATATCAGTTAAATGTTTAAAGTGATGGCCATAGAGTGAAGTCCATGAGCTTGCAGATAGATGTGAAAAGAGTGGAAGGTATGAATGTGCAGTGGGAGTTCTGGTAATAACTTGAGTGTGGAAAAATATCACTTGGAGGAAAGGTAAGATCACATGACTGAAGGGAGAGAAATCATGGAGGAGGTAATCTGAAGTCATGAAGAGGGCTATCTGTGTAATTAGGAAGTCTGAAAATAAAAGGGCCTGATGAAACAGATACAGATTCCAGTCTGATCATTTGAAAGAAAGTCAGGTCCCTAATACAGGTCCCTAATACATTAAGACAGTATCAGTACCAGATGGAAACTAAGGACAGTGAAAAATGGGTTCATATCAACACGTTTTGAACAGCAGGCTACAAAAATAGCAAACCACGGCTGAATCTCAACAGCAGATTGACACAGAACAAAGAAATTCCTAAACTAAACTCAACAGGGATTGACTGAGACAAACTGAAGAACTAGATCAGAGCCTAGAAATGGAAAATGAGAGGAAAACACCAGGAGACATCCTTCTAGGCCTCCATAGAAACATCATGTCACCACTATGCCTACCATAATGCTTCCTGAATGCTGAAAATGCACAGCTGGCACAGGAAGTCTGTGGTATCATGGTAATGTCACTGGACTGGTAGTACAAAACCCCAAATTCTCCTTGGGGACAAGGCTTCAATCCCACCGCAGCAGATGGTGAAATTTGATCTTAACAAAATCTGGAATCAAAGTTCATCTAACAGGAAACATTATTTGTTACTGTAAGATCTCATCTATATCAATGTTATCCTTTCGGGAAAGAAATTTATCATCGTTACCTGGTCTGGCCGACCACATGACTCCAGGCCCACAGCAATATGGTTCACTCTTAACTGGCTTAACAAATGACTTAGTTGTATCAAACAGTTAAGAAGTCGAAGCAAATAAATGAAACCGAGCAAACAACCCAGCAATTAACTAAGTCCAAGAAATGACAAGGGTGAGCCAGCAATGTTATGGAGATGTAAGGGGTACTGTACCTTTTTGTGAGAATTAAAAGCTAGCAGAACTACCTGACACAGCACTAAGTGTTCTGAATAACGTAACAATGTAACATTTGGTCAAACAGCTAGATTAGCTGGGTTACCTGGAGACAACAAACAATTTCAAATTTGGCCAGTTTAAATTATACCCCCAAAAATACAAACTCCAATCAAGTTTGAATTGAGTATATTGACAATGTCAAAAGCGAATGACACAATCAGATGCTTTGGTGTATAGGACCGAGAAAACTTGAACAGTTGAGAGAGAACTGCCAAGACACCAACATCTGCAGACTGCCTGGAAAATTAACTCCCTTAAAAGGTACATTTATCTATCAACGACCTGTGAAAGAGAAATCCTAAGAAGAAGAAAATCTACAGAGGAAGATACAAAGGAAAGATTCAACAGATGTCTGGTTTTGAAATTTGAATTTTGGTAAATCTTAATCGGAGGTTTTATCAGACTAGTATTGTAGAAGGGAAAGTAAAAGATAGGTTAGAGGAAGGAGTTGTAAATAGTTGTTAGTTAATTATTCGGTTATACTTTAAGAAATAAATTTGTTACTTTTTACTTCAAATAATTCTTGGCCTCTCAAATTTTCACAGATTACTGCATGGGATAAAATCTTTTCTGTGTTGCTGGTTTACATTAATCAGCGGGATTTCCCCCGTATCATAACAGTTTGGGGGCCCGTCGCAAGGATTTGAATGGTTCGGGGGCTTTTGTCCATGATTTGAACAGTTTGGGTCTTGGATTTGTGATTTGAACTGGTTTAGACATATTTGAATAGATTTGGGAGTATGAAAAAATCCCAGCAGATTTAAACACTTGCACGTTAGTGTCCTAGATCTTAAATAAAATAAAGTTAAGACAATTTGGTTAACTTCAGTGACTTGTGGTTGATTAAAAGTGAGAGAAATGGTTCTTAAAATTGCTAAAGAGGTACTGGGATTTGAAGATAATTCTCAAATTTGCCAAGAAAGTTTAGAAGGTAAGAAAAAGGCCATACTTCTAGAATTAGCAAAGAAGTTAAATTTGGGTTTAATCAAGGACAAAAGTAAAGGGAATTATAAGGGAATTACTCAAACACTTAGGTGTGTCAGAGAAGCAAACAAGTGCAGTAGAGGTAGAAAAACTTAAATTACAATTGAGAAAAATGGAGTTAGAGATAAACAAAGAGAGAGAAAGAGGAAAGAGAAAGGGAGAGAGAGAGGAAAAAGAGAGAGAGAAGGTTCTTAGCTGAGCAAAAAGAGAGAGAATTTGAACTTGAAAAGTTGTGACTTAGTCAGTGAAGTCAACTTAACAGGATGGAGATTAAAAGAGAAGCTAGTGATATATACAAATATGTTAAAACTCTACCACATTTTGATGAGAAAAGTGTTGAAGCCTTCTTTATTTTATTTCAAAACTTGACTAGGCAGATGGAGTGGTCCGAGGATTTATGGGTAATGCGAGAGGTATTTTCCACACTGTCAAATGAGACATCAAGAGATTATGAAGAGGTTAAACAGGCTATTTTAAGTGCTTATGAACTGGTGCCAGAAGTGTATAGACAGTGGTTCAGACAAGGAACTAGGCCAGATTATGCTGAGTTCAAAAGAATTAAACATAGTCATTTTGATAGATGGGTGCAAACCTTATAGATAGATATGACCTATGAGGCTGTAAGAGAGATTATTCTGCTGGAGGAGTTTAAAAATGCACTTCCAGAGATGATAAGAATTCACGTGGAGGAACAGAAAGTTCAGGAAGTGAGAAGGCCAGCAGAATTAGCAGATGAATACATGTTGGTGCATAACACAAGCTTCTGGCTAGAAGTTTGTCCTGTGAGAAATAGTAATTGGGAGAAAGGGAGATTCTACACTCCGAAACCAAAAATAGAGAACACTGGTAAGAATTTACCACAGGATAAAAAAGAAGCCCAAGAGGGTGAACAGGAGGTGAAAGGCCTCAGGTGTTTTCACTGTAATGGAGTAGGACACAGTGCCTGTAGGACACAAATTACCGGTGGTTTCAGAAGGGCACTGGGAAACGGTGTTTTCACTGCCAGAAGGTGGGACACATAAAGACACAGTGCTGGTCATTAAAGAAAGGCGCTGAGGGAAAAGATGTGGTAAAAGAAGCTAAACCAGTGGCATTAGTGAAGGTAGTAAAGGAGACCCCAAGAAGAGCCGAGGAGTTGCAGGAGAGTGCACAGCCTAGGCAGGGGCTGGGTAAGGGGTTGGTACCTGATTTCCTCAAAGAATTTGCCTCTGTGGGTAAAGTTTACTCAGAAAGAACAGTGGGGGAAGGACACGAAGTTATAATATTGAGAGATACAGAATCTAACCAGTTGTTGTTGAAAGTAAGGGATGAGCGAATATGCACTCTTTCTGATGTGCTATCCAAGAGTGTGGTAATTTGTGGGATAGAATGACAAAAGTTTAGTGTTTCCCCGATGTAAGATCAGGTTGGAGTGCCAACTCAAGACTGGGGAGGTTACAGTGGGAGTGATTGACAGTGTGTCAGTTCCAGGAATTCACTTTGTTCTTGGGAATGATTTGGCAGGATCCAAGGTAGGAGTAACACCCCTTGTTGTGGAGAAGCCCAAGGAAGACCAAGAAACTGAGGAGTTAAAACAGAAATATCCTGATATTTTCCCAGACTGTGTGGTAACCAGATCTCAGTATCGTAAATCACAGCACAAAGTGAAAAGTAAAGAGAAAGATGAAGGAGTTGAGGTTCAGTTAGCAGATACCCTGTTTGACAAGAGTGCAGGGTAAACCTGAACAGGCAGAGGGTCAGACAGAAGTGTCTCGCCCTGAAAAGCTAAGAGACATGCAACAGCAAGACAAGACGATAAAAGATATGTATGTGGATGCGTACTCCGAAAAGGAGGCAGAAAATATTCCGAAGGGTTATTATCTGAAAGATAGAATCCTAAGATGGAAATGGAGACCACGGCAGGTTAGTGCAGAGGAAAAATGGACTGAAGTGCATCAGATTGTGTTGCCAGTAGCATACAGACAGGAGGTGCTATGGTTAGCACATGAACTACCTGTAGGAGGTGTCCTAGGGGTACGAAAGACTCAAGCTAAGGTACAACAACACTTCTATTGACCTGGAATGCACAAGGATGCGGTTAATATTTGCCATATGTGTCATACATGCCAAATGGTAGGTAAGCCACAGACGGTAATAAAACCAGCACCTTTGTTGCCAATTCCCGTATTTAAAGAAACTTTCACGTGGGTTATAATTGACTGTGTTGGTCCCCTCCCAAGAACGAAAAGTGGGAACCAGTACTTGTTAACCATAATGGATGTGTCTACCAGATTTCC
This sequence comes from Chiloscyllium plagiosum, assembly GCF_004010195.1. NCBI lineage: Eukaryota > Metazoa > Chordata > Chondrichthyes > Orectolobiformes > Hemiscylliidae > Chiloscyllium > Chiloscyllium plagiosum. The sequence goes on from NC_057713.1 coordinate 31,846,884, forward strand.
GGAGGCAATTCCGTTATGGAGTATCAAGGCAAAAAAGGCAGTAGAGGAGTTAGTAGCTTTATTTACACGGTATGGGCTACCCAGAGAAATTCAGTGGGACCAAGGGTCAAATTTTACTGCTAAGTTGTTTAAGGAAGTTATGGATAGCTTAGGTATACAGCACTTTAAATCCAATGCATATCATCCTGAATCTCAGGGAGCTTTAGAAAGGTGGGATCAGATCTTGAAGAGTATGTTGAGAGCATACTGTCAGGATTACCCAAATGATGTGGATAAAGGTATCACATTCATATTGTTTGCCATTCGAGAAGCCCCAAATGAACCTATTCAGTTCACTCCCTTCGAGTTAATATTTGGGCATGATATGAGAGGCCCTTTGAAGTTAATTAAAGAAAATATGACAGGACCAAAGTCAGAGATCTCACACTTAGATTATGAATCGGAGGTGAGGAAGAGACTAAATAGAATGCATGAGTTAGCTAAAGAGGGTACAGTATAGAATGAAGCAGGTGGCAGATAAAAGCGCTGAGACTTGGATGTTTTCCCGAGAGGATGGTATAATAGTACTGTTACCAGTGATAGGAGATCCCTTCAAAGCCAGATTCAGTGGTCCCCATCAAATTGAGAAAAAGTTGAGTCAGATGAACTATCTAGTAAAGATGCCAGATAGAAAAAAATGGTATTGGGTGTGCCATATGAACATGTCGAAACTATATTACATTAAAGAGAAAGAACTGGAGAAACAGGTGTCAGTTACTGCCCCACAGAGTGAGGAAACAAATCCAGATGATATGGATTTTGAGGTGCCTCAAAATAGATTAAAAAATGAAGAAATCCTTGAGGAGTGGGATAGGTTAGTAAGCTATCTGTTTCAGGAGCACAGAACGCAGTTGAAAGATATGTTACTGCAGTATAAGGACATAAGTAAGAATTAGATGCAGACGACTAATAGTATTGTACATGAAGCAGATGTAGGGAATACATATCGGCTTAATCCTTTCAAAGCCAGACAGGTCCAGATGGAGGTGGAGGCCGAGCTCAATGGGGACATCATCGCACCAAGCCAGAGTGAGTGGAGTTCGCTGATCATCTTAGCTCCCAATCTAGAGGGGACTCAGTGATTCTCCGTTGATTATCGGAAGTTCACCGCTGTTACAAAATCGGACACATATCCAATTCTTAGGTTTGAGCACTGTATCGAGAAAGTCAGACAAGCTAGTTACATCACCAAGTTGGACTTAATGCGTGGTTACTGGCAGGTGCCTTTATCAGAAGTCGTGAAAGAAATTTCTGTGTTTGTAACTCCAAATGGGCTATATCAATGTAAAGTGATGTCCTTTGGAATAAAGAACATACCTGCCACATTCCAAAGACTCATGAACAGAGTTGTGGCTGGGTTAACAAACTGTGCAGTCTATTTGGACGATGTTGTAATCTTTAGTAAGTCCTGGAAAGATCACATGGTACAGTTGGCAGAGCTCTTTGAACAACTATGAGAAGCAAAACTGGTGATAAACTTAATTAAAACTGAATTCATGAAAGCAGAGATGACATTCTTGGACATAACATTGGTCATGGAGGTTGACCCCACTGAATACAAAGACGAAGACCATCGAGGAATTTCCATGAGCAACCTCGAAGAAAGAGGTGCTTCAATTCTTAGGACTCGACGGATTCCATCGGAAGTTTGTTCCAAACCTCAGCAGTGTAGTGGCACCATTAACCGATTTGCTGAAGAAGAACACAAAGTTTTGGTGGACAGAACAATGCCAGGAGGCATTTGACCATTTGAAAGCCATATTAACACCAAACCAGTTTTAGCCACATCAAACTTTTCAAAACGTTTTAAATTTTCCCTTGATGCTAGTGATATTGAAGCTGTCCTCCTACAGGAAGGTGAGGATGGGATTGAACTGCCAGTTGTTTACTTTTCGAAGAAGATCAACATCCACCAGAGGAAATACTCCACAATCAAAAAGGAAACTATTGGGTTTGGTACTGCCCTTACAGCATTTTAATGTGTATGTCACAAACAATGTGTCGGAGATGGTTGATCATAATCCGCTTACATTCTGAGAACATTTTAAAGACAAGAATATGAGACTATTTGATTGGAGTCTTATGATAAAGGCTTTTAATTTAAAAATCGTACATGTTGCGGATCGTAAGAATTAATCGCAGGTGCATTATCGCGGATTTAACTGATAAAGTTTAGGTGAGATTTGTATTTATCCAATGTTATATACATGGGAAGAGATTAAGGTGAACTTAGATTAAAGTTATCTGTATGTTAGGGTAATGCATTTCAAGAAAAAAATATAAAGCTATCTTTTCTGTATGATGGTTCATTTTTTCTTAATGAGGGAGATGCTACGAATATGTAAGGGGCACTGTACCTTTAAGAGTTTTAAAACCTAGCAGAACTACCTGACATAGCACCAAGTTTTCTGAATAAGGTAACAATGTCACATTTGGTTGAACAGCTAGATTAGTTGGGTTGCCTGGAGACGACAAACAAATTCAAATTCGGCCAATCGGTTTGAATTATACCCCCGAAAAAAAACAAACTTCAATCAAGTTTGAACTTCGTATATTGACAGTATTAAAAACCAATGACACAATTAGATGCTTTGAGGTATTAGATCGGGAAAACGTGAACAGTTGAGACAGAACTGCCAAGCTATTAACATGTACAGACTGCCTGGAAAATTAGCTCTCTTAAAAGTACATTTATCTATCAACGACTGGTAAAAGAGAAATCCTAAGAAGAAGAAAATCTACAGAGGAAGATAGAAAGGGAAGATTCGATAGCTGCTTGGTTTTGAAATTTGAATTTTGGTAAATCCTTTATTGGACTAATATTATGGAATAGAAAACAAGCAATAGGTTAGAGGAAGGAGTTGTAAATAATTGTTAGTTAGTTAATTGTTCTCTGTTATACTTTAAGAAATAAAATTGTTCCTTTTTACTTTAAATACTTCTTGGCCTCTTGAATTTTTACAGATTACTGTATGGGATAAATCTTTTCTCTGCTGCTGGTTTAAATTAACAGAGGGGGTTTATCCCATGTCGTAACACCACTACAAAGTTATTCTTACCAACATTTCTGAGTGTGAACTGAAACTGATACCTTACAAACTAGCCAAGCACCAGCCCAACATGGTCATGCTCATGGATTCATATGTTGCAGACCATGTCCCAAAACCATATCCCTGAGTTTATCCTGGTTCACCAACAGGACAGACTCACCAGGGGCTGTGGAACAGAGGGATACAGTTGAGAAGCAGTTCTCCTCCAAGTATTCAACATCGACTCTGAGTCCGAGGAAGATGCATTACATCAGGTCAAACATAGGCAAGGAAAATTCTTGCTGATTACCACCACCTGCCCCCATCCCTTCAGCTGATGAATCAGTCTGCCTCGTGTAGAACACCACTTGAAGGAAACATTGAGCATAGCAAGGGTACACTGGGTAGGGGAATTTCAATATCCATCAATGTCTGTCAACACGAGCGGTCCTGAAGAAGGGCCTGTGCCCGAAACGTCGAATCTCCTGTTCCCTGGATGCTGCCTGACCTGCTGTGCTGTTCCAGCAATAAAGTTTCAACTTTGATCTCCAGCATCTGCAGACCTCACTTTCTCCTGGCTCAGTAGCACCACTGCTGGCCAAATGGCTGGGTCCTAAAGAACCTGGACGCATTGGGTCTGAAGGTGCTGAGGGAACCAGCCAGATGGAAAAAAAATCCATTTAATGCAGATTCTTTTGTCTATGACAGTATAGGTAGGAGTGACCACCACTCCATCACATCATACAAAGTCCCATTTCCACATTGAGTATATGCTCCATCATGCTAAATGGGATAGGCTTCAAACAGATCTAGCAACATAAAATTGGGAATCCATGAGGTGGTGTGGGTCATCACTAACAGCAAGAATTGTGTACAACCACTATCTGATGAGGATCAGTTAGCTTGGATGACTGGTTTACAATGCAGACAGTAACAGCATGAGTTCAATTCCCATTCTGTCAGAGATTACTATGAAGGTCCTGCCTTCTCAATCTTACCCTCAGCCTGCGGTGTGCTGAGCCTTAGGTTAAACTCCCCACCGGTCACCTTTTTCTAATGAAAGGACAAAGTGAGGGCTGGAGATCACAGTCTGGATGCAGTGCTGGAAAAGCACAGCTCATCAGGCAGCATCCGAGGAGCAGGAGAATCGACATCTCGAGTATAAGCCCTTCATCAGGAGATTGAAATGTCAAATCTCCTGCTTCCCGGATGCTGCCTGACCGTCTGTGCTTTTCCAGCACCACACTCTTGACTCTTTCTAATGAAAGAACAGCTCTATGGTCCTCTGGGACTATGACAATTTTTTGAAGAAGTAACAAAGAGGATTGATGAGAGCAGAGTGGCAGATGTGATCTATATGGACTTCAGTAAGGCGTTTGACAAGGTTCCCGATGGGAGACTGGTTAGCAAGGTTACATCCCACAGAATACAGGGAGAACTAGCCATTTGGATACAGAACTGGCTCAAAGGTAGAAGACAGAGGGTGGTGGTGGAGGGTTGTTTTTCAGACTGGAGGTCTGTGACCAGTGGAGTGCCACAAAGATCGATGCTGGGTCCCCTACTTTTTGTCATTTACATAAATGATTTGGATGTGAGCATAAGAGGTAAAGTTAATAAGTTTGTAGATGACTCCAAAATTGGAGGTGTAGTGGACAGCAAAGAAGGTTACCTCAGATTACAACAGGATCTTGATCAGATGGGCCAATGGGCTGAGAAGTCACAGATGGAGTTTAATTCAGATAAATGCGGGGTACTGCATTGTGGGAAAGCAAATCTTAGCAGGATTTATACACTTAATGGTAAGGTCCTAGGGAGTGTTGCAAAACAAAGAGATCTTGGAGTGCAGGTTCATAGCTCCTTGAAAGTGGAGTCGCAGGTAGATGGAATAATGAAGAAGGCGTTTGGTATGCTTTCCTTTATTGGTCAGAGTATTGAGTATAGGAGTTGGTAGATCATGTTGTGGCTGTACAAGACATTGGTTAGGCCACTGTTGGAATATTGTGTGCAATTCTGGTCTCCTTCCTATCAGAAAGATGTTGTGAAACATGAAAGGGTTCAGAAAAGATTGACAAGGATAAAAGCAAATTATTGCGGATGCTGGAATCTGAAACCAAAAGAGAAAATGCTGGAAAATCTCAGCAGGTCAGTCAGACCTGCTGAGATTTACAAGGGTGTTGCTGGGGTTGGAGGATTTGAGCTCTCGGGAGAGGCTGAACAGGCTGGGGCTGTTTTCCCTGGAGCGTCAGAGGTTGAGGAGTGACCTTATAGAGGTTTACAAAATCATGAGGGGCATGGATAGGATAAATAGACAAAGTCTTTTCCCTGGAGTCAGGGAGTCCAGAACTAGAGGGCATAGGTTTAAGGTGAGAGGGGAAAGATATAAAAGAGATCTAACGGGCAACGTTTTCACACAGAGGATGGTACGTGTATGGAATGAGTTGCCAGAGGAAGTGGTGGAGGCCGGTACGACTGTAACATTTAAGAGGCATTTAGATGGGTATATGAATAGGAAGGGTTTGAAGGGATATGGGCCAGGTGCTGGCAGGTGGGACTAGATTGGATTGGGATATCTGGTCGGCATGGACGTGTTGGACCGAAGGGTCTGTTTCCATGCTGTCCATCTCTATGACTCTATGATCCTATAAAAATTTTACCTTAACCTCATTGTCCTGCATTTACTCGACTGAAGCATTCCCATACAGCTGGGAGGTCAGCCCTGGTTCAATGAAGAGTGTAGATGAGCCTACGAGGGACAGTACAGGCATACCTAAAAATGAGATGTCAACACAAACCTACTTGCATGCCAACATCATGCACAACCAGTTGATCAGATCCAAGCTCTGCAGTCCTGGCATGTTCAGTACTGGATGTTGGTGAACAATTAAACAACTGACAGGAGATGCAGGCTCCTCAAATTTCCCCATTCGCAATGATGGGGAAGCCCAGCACATCATAAAAAAATGAGATATTTCAGCTGCCTTCAGCCAGAGGTCCTGAGGGGATGATCCATCTTCAAAAGTGTCATCAATGCCAATCATCAACCAATTCGATTTACACCACATAATATCAGGAAATTACTGCTAGCACTGGATAGGCTATGGGTCTTGATAACGTTCCAATAATAATGCTGAAAATTTCTATTCCTAAACTAGGTACACCCATAGCTATTTTAAAATAATTACAAGACTAGAATCTATTTGCTAAGGTGGAAAATAAGCCACCTTACATGTATGAACTGTGCATAAAAAAGCATGTTAATTCAATCTTGTCAATTACTGTCCTATCACTCTGTTCTTAATTATCAATAATGTGATGAAAAGAGTCATAGAATGTGCTAATATGCAACTGTTACAAAGGAATAACCTGCTCTCTGATGTTCAGCTTGGCTTCTAGAGCCAATGAGTCAGACAGCACACTGCCAGGACTACTCAGGTCCTAACCTCATAAAAGACTTAGCCCAAAAAATGGGCAAAAGAGCTGAATTTCAGAGGAGATGTGAGAATGACTACATTTGACATCAAGGCAGCTTTTGACCATGTGTGGCATTAAAGACTGCTAACAAAACTAGAGTCAATGGGAAAAAGTCCGAGAAACAGTAGAAGCTTCTGCGGAAAGCTTTAACATTCCGAGTTCAATCTGACACTTCTTTGGAACTCCGAGTTTGGAAGAAGAGTCTGACTCGACTCAAAATATTGATTCTGTTTCTCTCTCCACTGATGCGACCAGGCCTGCTGAGTTCTTCAGCATTTTCTGTTTATACTTCAGATTTCCAGCATTCCAGATTTTGGGTTTATAAAATTTAGTGGAAATCAGTGGAAAACCTGTTGTGACGTTTCTGGTAAGAATTCAATACTAGCATCGTAATTCTCCCAATAATCACCTAACATTTGTTAGAGTTCGTCATTGACATTGACAAAGATCTCACTCCTCCTATGGATGTCTGTGACCCTGATTAGGCCTACCCTGGCTGGTATGTGTGGCCTAAATAAAATTGCTGTTTTGTTTATTACATGTGAAGGTCCTGTACTGGTAGTGTTTTAGGGAAATGAGATGCAGTACTCTCTTTCTCCTGCCCCACCCCCAAAACCCTATCCAGGTGATGACTGTGTTTTGGTTCTCGATCACTACAGTGCAATTTAAAGCGGTATTTGTCCAAAAGCCACACAAGTCACGTTCATTTTAATATCCAGGGCAGGGAACACAACTGCTATGTTTTTCTGCTGACATTTATCCAGAGTGGTACGTGCGAGATGTCCCTCTCTCTCAAAAACACACAGAAAAGTGCTGTCGTATTCGAATCACACTGTCTCTCAAGTAATGCCAACATTTTCCACCTCAAAGACTTGCAGCTTGTTTTGATTAGGCGTCATATCGGGATTGCCAATACCTTCCCCGCAACCTTTCTTGCGATCACCTCACAATCATTGTTAAACCAGACCGTAGTCAGTTGTTGTAATTGGCAAGTTGAAACATTGGGGTGTCTCTTCCTATGGAACAAGTGTTCTATCTGCTCACCAAGGTCTGGTCTCTTCGGGCCAGAATTGGTGGGGCCAGCTGGGGTTCAGTTCCTGAGGTTGAGGGCTCAGGAGGGACAGTGTCCAGAGCTGGTCCAGGATCCTGGCCTGGAACAGTCACAGAGGCTGGTCCTGGATCGAAATCAGGAATTTGGATTAATGACTGGTCTGGAGTCTGGATCAGGACTTGGGTTAGAGTTTATATCCCCCAGTTTCCAGGAGCATGTGGCTGTTGCTTCAGGGTCCGTAGGCCTTTAACTGATTAACGTGATGTCATCCAAGCTTTCTTGTGTCCATACATGTACAGGCTGGCCTTTTTCACCACTGGGTTGGAACCGAATATCTGAGGGACAGGAATGTTTCTGGATGGAAACCTTTCTGCTCCCTAGGTTCACATTGGTCCTCCCCTGTTTTGTTCTGGCACAAATAGTCCCTTAGAGACATTTGCTGCCACCACCTGACACTCATGAGATTCTCCTCAATAGCTCAAACTGTTGACAAGGTGAGTGGGCATTTTGGTACATTGGACCACAATGTTGTGACCCTGTAGCATCAGGGTCCAGAATGCTGTGAGGTTTTGGAGGACCGTATTGTTTTTAATCCTGCCATCAACTCAATGTTGAATGAGAGCATACTCTGTCTGGATGGTTCAGGACAATGATGCAGACAAAATGTCGTACTGCCCAGAACACGGGTTAGCAAATGCTTCTGATGTGTAGAGGAGCCCTGCTCTATTGGTGAAAGTCCAGGAGGCATAGACTACTGGTCCAAGTTTATTGTGTCATTCTTGGAGAAGTCCGCATGCCAGTGTGGCATCCGTAGCTGCAACTTCAAGGTGAAGGAAGGTTCTGGGTTGGTACCTGCAGTGCAGGGGCCTACGGTAGGGCCAGCTTTAATTCAGGAAAGGCATCCATGTGCTGTTAATCCATTCCTATACCTTTTAAGGAGATGGGAGAGTGAGGTAGCTTTAATGGTGGTTCCAACAGTTTCTCACTAATCCCAGAAATGAACACAATGAGCTCACATTCCTGGGGAGGGGCAACATGTTATGGCTTTGATGAGCTTCTCTTCTATCTCGTGTTTCTCCTAAGCTCTCACAGTTCCCCAGAATGAAACCTGAGACCTCATGATCTGTGCCTACTTGGGGTTAACTTTTAGTCTTAGAGTGGTGAGGAGGGTTAACAGTTCCTTTGATAGTGTCAAATGTTCAACCTTGTCTCTGTCTGTAAGAGGAGATTGTCCACATACTGTACCAAGCAATCTGGTCGGGAAACCTTTCTAATCGTTTCACCAGCCTCTAATGAAATACTGACAGAGAATTGTGGAAGAAGGGCTTATGGCCGAAATGTCGATTCTCCTCCTCCTTTGATGCTGCCTGACCTGCTGCGCTTTTCCAGCAACACATTTTTAAGAGAATTGTGGAAGACCTAAGGAAGCAGGTCTGTGTGTATTGCTGGCCCTGAAACATGAAGGTGAATTTATATTGGCAGTGTCAGTGGAGTGGGATGGACTGCAATAGGATTAGGGTTGGAGTTACGGTTAGAGTTAGAGTTAGGGTTAGGGTTAGGATTAGGGTTACTAAAACCCAGTGCAGTGATATATTTTGACTGAGGAGCATGCCCCATCATGATTTTGGAGCTAGTTATTACTGTCAGTGCCGTGATTGGGATGGTTTTATTTAGTTTCCCTTGGTTCTACAGTGAGTCACTGAGAGCCGCCTGGTTTCTTGACCTGCCGTATTGGTGAGTTATTGGTAAGCGCTACAGGGTTTAGGAATTCTTTCTTTAACAAGCTGTTATTGACTTTGGCCATGTTCCACTTTGCCTACTTGGGGAAAGTAAAAAATCGCACAACACCAGGTTATAGTCCAATCGGTCATAGTCCAATGAGGAAAGTGTATTGTCTTTCTGGCTTTGGGTCTGGCTCATCTATCATTTTATCTCGCTCTGTATATAACCACAGTTGTGTTTGTGACTGGCAAACAGACTTGCACGCAATGCCTGTGTTGCTGGGTCCTCCATCATTTTAGCGTGTCTACTTTACATTTTCCCATGGTACAAATTCCCTGTGTGTATGTCTGTCACAATCTATACTGGGGCCCCTTGTAAAATCCAAGATAAGTGTGGTGTTTGTGTGGAGATTAACTAACAATGTCGGGTGATGGAAAAGAGTGTCTCCCAATTTAAATTCTGTAGTTTCTGTCTCTTCCCCCTCCTAGAGGTGTCCAGAAGAGTCATTCAAGACTTTTCTTGCGAGTACTCCATGTGTCATCAAAATGTTGGGATACACTGTCACTCTAGGACTCCTGTGTCCCATAAAAAAAACTCAACTTCACCATCTGCCAGTGGACATCTCACACTGTCCCATGGGGCACTGCATACCAGCTGAGGAGAAACACAGCTCTGTGATGCTTTGATCCAACCAAGGATTCAAAGAGTTAGACTAAATCTGGCTGTCAGATCTCTCTCATTAAATTAACTGCTTGCTTGTCCCTCCGGTCCCTCTAGCAGCATGGACTGGCATTATCGGTCTGGCTCCTGTGACAGCACTAACTGCCTGGGTGCCCTGCAATCCCTTGAGAACTGGCCTGTGTGCCCACTATTGTAGCATTTCCCTTGAGGCAGTGGCTGCTGCCTCAGACTTCCCTGCTGCTGATCGCTGTCTCTCACTGCAGAGGAAGTACGGAGGGGGATGGCTCCGACAATAACTCCCTTTGTTTCAGTCACTCACATGGGACTGGGGGGTTTGGGGCTTTTATGGGGTGCATTTTCCCCTTGCCTGCTGTGGGTACTCTGATTCATGAATCTCTTTTTCCCAAGCCCAGGCCATTCTCCTTATCACCCAGTGTCCTCTGTGGGTGTTGGCTGTGGGATCAAAGCTTTCAAGGGCTTTCCTCGCTGTCTCGGTGGCATGCCACATAAACGTTTGAGTCCAATTTGCCCTGTTTTGTGGTGTTGGCACAGTCGGATCTAGGATCCTGGAGACTGCGCCTTGCAAATGCAGTTGGGTTCTCTCCCTTTTGCTGCCCGTGCTTATTTAATGCCTCCGCAATGGTGGCACAGTGGTTAGCACTGCTGCCTCACTGAGCCAGGGTCCCAGGTTTGATTTCAGCATCGGGCGAATGTCTATGTGAAGTTTGCACATTCTCCTCGTGTCTGCGTGGATTTGCTCCGGTTTCCTCCCACAGACCAAAGATGAGCAGGTCAGGTGAATTGACCATGTTAAATTGCCCATAGTGTTAGGCGCAATAGTCAGAGGGAAATGGGTCTGGGTGGGTTACTCTTCGGAGGGTTGGTGTGGACTGGTTGGGCCGAAGGGCCTGTTTCAACACTGTCAGGAATCTAAAAACAGGGTCTCTCCTACTATATGCTATAGCAGCTTGGGTTGGCGTTTCCATGGCCTACAGTTCTTGTCCTCCCACATTGAGGATTGGGTAAGGCAGAATGAATCACGGGACTCAGCCACATTAACATTAATTTTACCTCTTTGACATCGAGATGGAGAACTCTTTGTTTGGTGAGTGCTGTCAAAAAAAACATACAGGGGTCAGCTGTGTGCTCAAATACTGGGATGCTTTCTGCTATCTCTGCCAATTGTGCCACCATAAACAGGGTCACCTATGCAGTTAGATTATTATTCTGGTGGTCCTGACGGGTTGTGGTTCATCAAGCCAGGATAGGATCCTGGGTGTCAGAAGGATTTTCTCCCTGCAGAAAGTGAGGTATGGGTCCCCAATCTTCGCCGCTCTGGGCATAGCTACGGGCTTGTTCTTACATTTCCTCCCTATCTATCCCATGATTGCTGTCCCCATCTGATTCTTTGAATGCGATGGAACCAAGCCATAAAAAGAATGATAAGTGCTCAGCAGGGGGAATTAAATGTCACAATTGTACATAGAAACCTGCTCATTTACAACAAAAAACCTTTATTCCAATCAGTGGAATTAACTGACAGCAGTTATAAACGTAACTGCAGGAAACAGAAAAATCATCTTCACAGAAGGTGGACATCTTAGAAGACATCAATGACCCAAAGAGTAAATACTGGTCAATAAATCTTAAGATAGAGTGATATTGAACTAAGTTTAAACTAAAAACCACAGTATGTATTAATGTACAGTCTGCCAAGTTAAAATGGTTCAAACAGATCATGACTTTAATCCTTCTTCAATCAAACTACAAGCTCTAGGAGAAAGAAATTTGGAAGTTAAAAAGGTCAGATTTTTTTAAAAATAAGTTAAATTTAAGGCCAGAGAATTAACTGAACCACTTCATATTTTACAGTAACAACAATCTTCTTATCTCAGCAGAAAAGCATGCTTGAAATTGAAATTATCTAGAAGATAAATGAATTTGTTGAGGAAAAATGTAGAGAAATTCGTAAATTATAGATACATATTTTGTTAAAAATCAGTACTATATTACATTAAATGCAAATGTGAAACCAATTTGCCTTTTGTACTTAAATGGACAACACCTACAAATGGATAAATTGAAGTCAGAATTTGAAAGAATACAACAGTCAGAGATAATTTTTCCAATCACAACATCTACTAAAATGGGCCACAGGTATGGTCACTGATCTCTAACTATTCAGATCTATGTAGACTTGACCTGGGGTGGCATGGTGGCTCAGTGGTTGGCACTGCTGCCTCGCAGCACCAGGGACCCAGGTTTGATCCAGCCTCGGGCAACTGTCTATGTGGAGTTTGCACATTCTCCCCATGTCTGTGTGGGTTTCCTCCCACAGTCCAAAGATGTGCAGGTCGGGTGATTAGGCCATTCTAAATTGCCTGTAGTGTTAGGTGCTTTAGTCAGGGGGAAGTGGGTTACTCTTCAGAAGGTCGGTGTGGACTTGTTGGGCTGAAGGGCCTGTTTCCATGCTGCAGGGAATCGAATCAAATCTAATTCAACAAAGGAGTTGAACATGAAATCTATTCAGTGCTATCGGTTAGCTAAATTGGTGAAAGTTCAATCTTTACAAAATTAGAAATTAACAGTGAAGTATGCCAAGTGAATTTGTACCAGCAAAGAAGTTGGCTAATTATTTTAGCAGTGCAATTTGTTATTGATTCAACAGACTAGGTTGTGGAATCGCACCTGTGCTGGAAATATTTCAGAGGACAATTATCAATTTACTCCAAATGAAGGTCAGAATAATACAAAGGGGCATGATAGAATTCACCCACATTTTAAAAATAAGGGGTCACCAATTTAAATCAAAGAAGACTGAATCAAACAATTGAATAAAAGTCACTATAAAGGCATGAGGTAGGAGCTGGCCAGACTTCATTGGAAGGGGAGCCGAGCAGGAAAGACAGTGAATCAGCAATGCCAGGAGTTTCTGGGGGTAATTCGGGAGAAATTCATCTCAAGCAAGAAGAAAAATATTAAAGGGGAGGATGATGCAACCATGTGTTACGAAACAAGGTAAACCCCTCTGCCAATTTAAACCCGACACATGGAGAAGCTCACCTCATGCCGTAATCTGTTAAGTTTTGAGAGGCAAAGAACCATTCCAGAGGTCACTATTTAAAGTTAAATTAATAATATTATTCTTTAAGTCCAACAGAGAACATTAAAACACTAGCTGTGTACAACTCATTTCTCTTAAACTCTCTATCATTTCTCCCACTCTCCAACATTGGTCCGATAAACTCCCCACCCCCACCCCCGATTGGCTGAATTTAAATTTGTTTTTTTTGTTTCATGGCAACACAACTCCAGCTATTTGTTTCAACCAAAGGTTATATTTTTAAATTGTTCAGCACACTCGGTGCATTCACTCCTTGCCAGCTTTCTCTTTCTCTTAAAGGTATTATACCTTCATAGCACATGGCTGACAAAGGAAGTCAGGGACAGCATAAAAGAAAAAGCATTCAATATGGTGAAAAATAATGGGAATCCAAAGGACTGAGAAGCCTTTCAAAAACAGCAGAGGATGACTAAAACAGCAAAACGCGGGGACAAGATGAAATATAAGAGAAAGCTAGCTAGTAATATAAAAGTAGTTTGCAAGAGCATTTTTAGATATCTATAAAATGCGAGATAGACAAGAGTGGACATTGAACAGTAATGGGAACAAAGAAATTGCAGAGGAACTGAATAGGTATTTTGCATTAGTTTTCACTGTGGAAGGTACCAGTAGCAGACTAGAACTTCAAGAGAATCAGGGGACAGAGATTAGTGTTCTGGAAAAAAACTGGAAAAAAGCTAATCTAACACCTCTGTTTAAGAAGGGTGGGAGGCAGAAGACAGGAACTATAGGCCGGTTAGCCTGACCTCAGTAGTTGGGAAGATTGTAGTAATCATTAATAAGCATGTGGTTGTGGAGTACTTGGAAGTGCATAGTAAAATAGGGCTAAGTCAGCACAGCTTCGTCAAAGGGATGTCATGCTTGACAAATCTGTTAGAATTCTTTGAGGAAGTAAAGGGCAAGTTAGACAAAGGAGGACTAATGGGCATGATGTATTTGGATTTCCAGAAGGCCTTTAACAAGGTTATGCAAATGAGACTGCTAGATAAGAGCCTATGGTGTTAGTGGCAAAGTACTGACATGGATAAAGGATTGGCTGACTGGAAGAAGGCAGAGAGTAGCGATAAAGAGGTCTTTTTTCAGGGCACCAGCCAATGACTATGGAGTTCCAGGGGTTGATGTTGGGACTATAACTATCCACATTAGATATTAACAATCTGCATGAAGGAACTGAGGGCTACGTTTGCAGATGACACAAAGATATGTGGAAGCACAGGTCATGTTAAGGAAATAGGGAGGTTACCGAAAAACCTGGACATGCTAGTCAAGTAGGCAAAGAAGTGACAGATGGAATACAAAATTATGGAAAGTTATGCACTTTGGAAGGAAGAATAGACTATTTTTCAAATGGGGAATGGCTTCTCAAATCCGAAGTATAAGAGACTTGGGAGTCCTAGTTCAGGATTCTCTTATGCTTAACATGCAGTTCAGTTGATAGCTGGAAGGCAATTGCAATGTTGGCATTCATTTCAAGAGAAATACAAGAGCAGGGATGTATTGCTGAGGCTGTGTAAGGCTGTGGTCGGACTGCATTTCGAATGTTGTGAGCAGTTTTGGGCCCCATATCTAAGGAAATGTGTAACTGGCATTGGAGGGAGTCCAGAGAAAATTTACAAGAATGAGCCCAAGAATGAAGGTCTTATGATATGAGGAGTGGTTGAGGACTCTGGATCTGTACTCGATAGAGTTTAAAAAGATGAGAGGTGATCTGATTGAAATGTATGGGATACTGAGAGACCTGGATAGAGTGGACATAGAGAAGATATTTCTACTTGTAGGACAGACTAGGACCCTGTGGCACAGGGTAAAGTGATGACCCTTTAGAACTGGAACGGGGTGGAATTCCTTCAGACAGATGGTGGTGACTCTGTGTGACTCATTGCCACAGTGATCTGTGGCGGTCAAGACATTGTGTATTTAAGACAGAGATAGATAGGTTCTTAATTAGTAGAATTATCAAGGGTGATGGGGAGAGAGCAAGAGAATGGGGTGGAGAAGCATATTAGCTGTGACTGAACAGCAGAACAGATTGGGATGGGCTGAGTGGCCTAAATCTGCTCCTGTATCTTGTAATATAAAAATTATCTTACAATATAAAAAACAGCAAAAGATGTGAATAAAGCACTCCACCCTCTTCGGTGCCCATCTCTCCCTAAAGGCATCAAGAGCATTTGTGAACACTGTGTTGCCTCTCCAAGGACACCCCAGGCTTGAACATAGCCACAGAAGTGGGGGGGGGGGGGGGGGGCAGACAGTTCTCCACGGTCCGCTGTCTAGACCTGTTTAAAGTCAGTCTGGGCCAGGCCCAGGAGCAGACCCACAATGAGATCCTCTGACCTGCCCGAACCCCATGCACCAGGTGCCGAAAATGGCAAAGGATTATTAAAAGATTTACAAGAAGCAAAAAATTAGAATACAAGAGAGTTAGCTGAAAATATAAAAACAAATCAGAAAAGTTTCTTCAGATACTTAAATAACAGAGATATTAACGTAAGACTTGGTCCTATAGAAATTGACTCTGAGAATGAATAGTAGAGGATAAAGAGATGGCAGACAAACTTATCAGACATTTTGTATCAGTCTTCACGAGACAGGATACAAGTAACATCCTGCAAATCAGGAGCAGAAAGTGAGGGAGGAACTCAAGAAAATTACAAGTACCAGGCAAGTAGTACTAAATAAATTATTGGAACTGTGAATTGACAAGTCCCTGGGACCTGGTGGATTTAATCTAAGGTTATTGAAAATAAAAGATAGTGAATCAGTTGAAGTATTAGTTTTAATGTTAATTTTTGAAAATTTGTTATATTCAGTGAAGGTTTCTTTAGATTCACAAATGGTTCATTTAACTCATTCCTTCAAAAATGGAAGAGGCAGAAATAGGAAACTACATGCCTGTTAGTTTAACATCTGTCTTAGAGAAAATGTCAGAAGCTATCATTAAAGACAATATAATATTATAACAGGACACTTGGATAGGATTAAGGTAATTGGATGGAGCTAACATGGGCCTGTCATAAGGAAATAATGTTTAACTAATTTATTGGAGTCCTTTGAAGAACTAACTTGCACTGTAGATAAAGCAGAAACGTGGAACTATTGTGTTTACATTTTTTAAATGGATCAGACTGTCCCTAGCTAAGCCAACATTTGTTGCCTATCTTAATTGCCCAGAGGGCAGTTTAGAGTCAACCACATTGCTGTAGGTCTGACCAGGTAAGGCCAGCAGATTTCCTTTCCTAAGTGACATTAGTGAACCAGATGGGTTTTCTGACAATTGGTAATGGTGTCATGGTCATCATTATACTGTTAATTCCAGTTTTTCTTTATTGAATTCAAATCCCACCATGGGTCCCCCAGATCATTAATGTGGTGTCTGAATGAACAATTTAGTGATATTACCACTATGCCATCACCTCTCCAAATTCCCAGAAGGCATTTGATAATACCTTCAAAGACATCAAAGGTTATTGAGGAAAAATAAGAACTGTGGTGTAAAGGTACCATATTGACATGGATACGATTTTAGCCTGCTAACAGGAAACAGAGGGTAGAAATCATGGATCTTTCTCTGGCTGCCAGGATATTATTCATGAGTGGTGTGTGACTGGGGCTGAAGCTGATGCCTCAATAATTTATATCAATGATTTGGATGAAGGGACTGAAAGCACAGTAGGAAAATTTATTGATGACACAAAGTGAGTTGTGGAGAGGACATAAGGAGCCTAAGAGATATGAACATGCTAAGTGAGCGGCAAAGATCTGGCACATGAACTATAAAGTGGGCAAGTGTGAAGTCAGTCATTTTGGCAGAGAGACTTAAAAAGAAACATTATCTGAACGGTGAGAGGTTGCAGAGCTTTGAAATGCTGAGAGATCTGAGTACCCTAGTGCATGCATAACTGAAGGTTAGTATGTAGATACAGAATGTAATTGGGAAAGCTAATAGAATGTTATATTTTATTGCGAGGTGAGTTGAATGCAAGAGAAGGCAGGTTTTTCTTCAGTGGATTTTAATGCGTTGGAATCAATTCACAGGTTTTCTAGATTAAAATCTGGAATGAGTCAATTGTCTTATAAGGAAAGGCTAGACAGGGGAGACCTGTAACCTCTAGAAGTTAGAAGAGTCAGAGCTGACTTAATAAGAGATCCTGAGAGGCCTTGAGTGGCTGGATATGGAAAGCATGCTTTCCTGTTCTGGGTGAATCTAGAATTAGGAGACAGTTTAAAAATAAGGGGTCGCCCATTTGAAACAAAGATGAGGATTTTTTTTCTCTCACAGAACTAAAATGCCATCTTCCAATACTCCAATATTTGATTTGATTTATCATTGTCAAATGTACCTGGTACAGTGAAAAATGTTGTTTTTCCTGCAATATCAGCAGATCATACCATACGGAGGGCATTAGGATAATAGAACAGAGCGAGGAATATAATGTTGTGGCAGTTCTGCCTCTGTCAGTAGACAAGCTGAGCAGCTTCAGAATGCCAGTGTTCACCCGAGTGCACACTTGTCTTTCAAACATGATGGATGTTGGTCTTTCAGCAGATATCTGGCAGTGACTGTGAGGACTGCAGATGCTGGAGATCAGAGTCTGGAGTGTGGTGCTGGTAAAGCGCAGCAGGTCAGGCAGCATCCAACGAGCAGGAAATTAGACGCTTCAGGCAAAAGCCCTTCATCAGGAATGAAGCTGGGAGCCTCAGGGGTGGACAGATACATGGAGGGAATGGGGCCGGAGGGAAGGTAGCTGAGAGTGCAAAAGGTGGATGGAGGTGGGGGTAAAGGTGATAGGTCAGAGGGAAGGGTGGCATATAGGTGGGAAGGAAGCTGGACAGGTGGGACAGGTCATGAGGGCGGTGCTGAGCTGGAAGGTTGGAACTGGGGTAAGGTGGGGGAAGGGGGAATGAGGAAACTGGTGAAAGCCACATTGATGCCACAGGGTTGGAGGGTCCCGAGGCAGAAGATGAGGTGTTCTTCCTCAGGCATCAGGTGGTAAGGGAGTGGTAATGGAGGAGGCCCAGGACCTGCATGTCCTCAGTGGAGTAGGAGGGAGGAGTTGAAGTGTTCGGCCACGGGGAGGTGGCATTGATTGGTGTGGGTGTATCGGAGATGTTCTCTGAAATACTCTGCGAATAGGTACCCTGTCTCCCCAGTGTAGAGGAGACCAAATCGGGAGCAACGGATACAGTAAATTACATGTGTGGAAGTGCAGGTGAAACTTTGATGGATGTGGAAGACTCCTTTGGGGCCTTGGACAGAGGTGAGGGGGCAGGTGTGGGCACAGGTTTTGCAATTCCTGCAGCGGCAGGGGAAGGTGCCAGGAGGAGTGGGTCAGTTGTTGGGGAGCATGGATCTGATGAGGTAGTCATGGAGGGAACAGTCTTTGCGGAAAGCGGATAGGGATGGGGAGGGAAATATATCTCTGGTGGTGGAGTCTGTTTGTAGGTGGCAGAAATGGCGGAGGATGATGCGATGTATACAGAGGTTGGTGAGGTGGAAGGTGACTGGCTTATGTTCTTGTTGCGGTTGGAGGGGTGGGGTTCGAGGGCAGACGTGCGGGAAGTGGATGAGATGCGCTGGAGGGTATCAGCAACCACGTGGGAGGGGAATTGTGGTCTTTAAAGAAGGAGGCCATCTGGTGTGTTCTGTGGTGGAACTGGTCCTCCTTCGGAGCAGATGCGGTGGAGGCGGAGGAATTGGGAATAAGGGATACCATTTTTGTGGGAGATAGGGTGGGAGGTGGTGTAATACAGGTAGCTGTGGAATCGGTGGGTTTGTAGAAAATGTCAGTGTTGAGTCGGTCACTGTTGATGGAGGTAGAGAGGTCCAGGAAGGGGAGAGAGGTGTCAGAGATGGTCCAGGTGAATTTAAGGTCAAGGTGGAATGTGTTGGTGAAGTTGATGAACTGTTCAACCTCCTCGTGAGAGCAGGAGGTGGCACCGATGCAGTCATCAATGTAGCGGAGTAACAGGTGGGGAGTGTTGCCGGTGTAACTGTGGAAGATAGACTGTTCCATGTAGCCGACAAAGACTCAGGCATAGCTGGGGTCCATGCGGGTGCCCAAGACTATGCCTTTCGCTTCACCAACACATTCCACCCCTCCCTCCGCTGCATCTGCTCCCAGGTGGGTCTGCGCCCACACCTGCCCCCTCACGTCCATCCAAGGCCCCAAAGGAGCCTTCCACATCCATCAAAGTTTCACCTGCAGTTCCACATATGTCATTTACTGTATCAATTGCACCCGATGCGGTCTCCTCTACACCGGGGAGACAGGATAATTATTCGCAGAGTACTTCAGAGTACATTTCCAGGACACCCACACCAACCAACCTCACCGCCACGTGGCCGAACACTTCAACTCCTCCTCCCACTCCGCCGAGGACATGAGGGTCCTGGGCCTCCTCCATCGCCACTCCCTAATCATCCATCGCCTGGAAGAAGAATGCCTCATCTTCTGCCTCGGGACTCTCCAACTCATTGACATCAATGTGGATTTCACCAGTTTCCCCATTTCCCCTCCA
Source organism: Chiloscyllium plagiosum (assembly GCF_004010195.1). NCBI lineage: Eukaryota > Metazoa > Chordata > Chondrichthyes > Orectolobiformes > Hemiscylliidae > Chiloscyllium > Chiloscyllium plagiosum. Next base: position 31,866,523 of record NC_057713.1, read on the forward strand.
AACATCAATTTTCCTGCTCCTCGGATGCTGCCTGACCTGCAGTGCTTTTCCAGCACTACACTCTTGACTTTCAGCAGATATCCATTGAGTCACAGGTTGATCAGTAAATAGTGCACGGTAAGACAGGGCCACAACTGGATGTGATGGATGCCAAACAGGCATGATGGGTAATTAATGTGATGAGTTTGGGAAGATATAATAAGAGAACTCACTAAATCACATGACTTAGCCAAACAAAATAACATCCAACAGGTTTTCCTCTCGACACTGTTGGTAAATTGAAACTAAAAGATGTAAAGAAATCAAAACCATACAATTAAACCAATTGGGTAAAACAAAAGCTCAGTGATTGTGACCCAATTTAGTGTTCTTTATACAAATGGCCAGACTATAGGAACATACTGTCCGAGGCTATATTCCCCGTAGAGTCGGAGGCTGAGGGGTGACTTTATACAAGTTTAAAAAATAATGAGTGGAATGGATAGGGTGAATAGTCAGGGTCTTTTCCCCAAGGTAGGGGAGTCCAAAGCTAGATGTCACAGCTTTAAGGTGAGAGGGAAGCGATTTAAAAGGGACCTAAGGGGCAACATTTTCATGCAGAGGGGATGCATGTATGGAATGAGCTGCCAGAGGAAGTGGTGGAGGCTGATCCAATTACAACATTTAAAAGGCATCAGGATATGTAGGTGAATAGGAAGGAGTTAGAGAGATATAGGCAAAATGCTGGCAAATGGGACTAGGTCAGATTGGGATGTCTAGTCTGTGAGAACGATTTGGACCAAAGCGTCTGTTTCCATGCTGTATGACTCAATGACTCTATTAGTCTGTCTTTCTTGAAAAGGTAATCGAAATGCACCAGAGAATAAGGTACTTGACTTTCCAGACAATGTTACTTTTATATATGCAATCCAATTCCAGTTTGAGTTTATCCTGCATGTGACTGATGCACTTTCAGTGTCAATGCTGAGTTGCATATCATCTTTCAGACGTAACACTGCATCAACTTTGAAGTTGTTGACAGCACCAAACTTGGCTGGGGTGAAATTTGACAGGTGATGGATAGATTAAATGTTGTAGTCTGTAACATTGCTGTTACAACTGAGAGCTTTGTCACCTCATGGACCATAATGTCATGCATGTTGGTAGATTGATAAAGGTGCCATCCATTCCAACAACGTGATCAAACATCCATCCTGAGGATCGTATTGACATTTAAGATAGATAATGGCAATGTATGGAAAGTCAGAGCTGATGCAAGTGGATAGGTTATTGTTTGTATACTGCCTTACATTGTATCAGTTTCCTGAGTGCATTTCATGTGGATTGTATAAAAGGGATGATATTTGTATTTGCACTAGCATCTATTTTGGGATAAATTACACATTGTCCATTTCTCTTGCGATAAACCACTTGGATTGAAGTAAAGGCTTCAGGTGTCGAAGTGACATGCCAAGTTTACCACGTGTCCTGTTAGACTGGGGTCTATACGCTGTGGCATTATACTACTTCTTCGACGTGGTTACGTGCCATGGCCAGAACTTCAAAAGTGTTTTGGGCTTTGTTCGATAGATAGATATTCTTCACGTACTTCTGTGGAGCATTGTGTCACACTTCGTCAATCTGGAAAAACAGGAGTACTTACAGGCCAAACAGGACTACTTACACGCCAAACATCTTAAGCAGCAAATGATAGTGAGAGCTGAACAATTTCACAACTAATCGATCAGATATACGTTCTCTAGTCCTGCCAAATCCAGCCACGAATGGCCATGAGCAAATAAACAACCAATTACAGGAGAAGACTCCATAATCCCCATCTTCAATAAACCACGTTAGTGTTTGCAACAATCTTCAAAAAGAAATATCAATGATCCATCACGGCCTCCTCCAGAGGTCTCCAGCATTACAAATACCAGTTGTAAAAATTTCTCAGACATCTTGAAGTTGTAAGAGTGCTACATAAATGCTAAACCATAGATGTTAAACCTTTGTAGGTAGATGCTCAAGGTCCTACGCTATTATCTGATGAAGAACACAAAGGTCTTGCAGTGCTTGGAACAATATTCTTCTTTCAATGAATACTGCCAAGATAGATTCACTGGCTATTTGTATTTGATTCTAATGATTGGAGTATATTATTTCTGATATTATTATACGTGATGTCAATCATTGGATGCCATTTGTTTAAAGCCAATATATACCCTGTAAATACAATTTTCTTTATTACCAATGTTTGGGCTAAAACTGTGCATGATGGTCCAAAACTATTCCCAGCCCCTTTAGACAAAATAACTGGGTCAGTTATCTATGGCATACCAGTGGTTTAATGGAGCGCACAAAAATTCTATTATTGAACTTGAGAACCTGAAAGACAAGAATATTACAATATACAAATGGACAAAAGAAACTATTAAACCCTTATCAATAAAACATGACTACAGGCTGGAAAGTAGAACAGGCAAGGTCCTAATTAAGGTAAATAATTGAGTTCATTAAAATTAAATAGATGGAGAAGATGAAGAAGTCAAGGAGCTGCAGGCAGTATGTTGTCAGAGTAATTCTAGTTAGAAACTACTAGCTATTCAGGCGATGAATTATTCAAAACTGTCTGGTACCATTTCAAGTTTCAAGCAATAAAGACACAAGTAATCAAAGGGCAGTGGAGACTAGTGTAGTTCTGTTAACTGGTAGAATTCCAACTGGCTTAAGTCCTTATTTCATTAATTTCTTTTTCACACTAGGTTACATTAAATTATTAAATCGTCTATCATAGAGAAGCACGGATATCATAGATTGGAAGAAACATTTTCTCTTTATGGAGGAGTTAATTACATGGGGTGCAGTTTTAAGATAAGAGGCAGGAGGTTTAAAGGGGATTTGAGGAAAAATATTCTCATCCAGTTGGAGTGGGGAGTTGTTATCTGGAAAGGTGGTAGAGAGACAAATCCTCACAACATTTAAGTAGTATTTAGATAAACAGTTGAAGTGCCATAACCATACAATGGTGTGGAGGTCCTAGTGTTGGACTGGGGTGGATAAATTTAAAAATCACACAACACCAGGTTTTAGTCCAACAGATTTATTTGGAAGCACAAGCTTTTGGAGCATTGTTTCTTCATTGGGTAGCTGTATGGCAGGATCATATGACACAGAACTTATAGCAAAAGATCAGTGTCATGCGTGCAACTGATGCGATATATTGAACAAAACTAGATTGCTGGTTGCAGGTTTCGGTCCTTTAATATGTAAATCCCAGAACTTCTTTCAAGTCACATCCTCGAGGTAGCTTAAGATTTTATTTAAAAAAGGTGACAAATTAGCTCAGGCAATGCATTAAAGGTATGAGGTTAGAATTTGTCTGTATCCCAATCCTGAATCAGACCTCTTCTATTTCCAAAGTAGGCATTTATAAAATGTTACATGGATTGACTGCCTGCATTGACTGCCTGCAAATTGTGTGCTTTTTGAACAAATTAGATTGTATCTGCAAATACAATTCTGCAAATGCAAATTTACCTCATAGACTTATATCTGTGTGTTCATGCATGTGGGCGCGGGTGGGGGGGGGAAGAGAGAGAGAGAGGGAGAGAGTCTGTGAGTCTGTGTGTGTGTGTGTGTGTGTGAGTCTGTGTGTGTGAGTTTGTGAGTGCAAGTGAGAGTGTGTGCGCCACTCGGTGGGTATATGTATGTGTCTCTGACAGAGACCGTGTGTATGAGAGAGGATCTGCGTGAGTATGTAAAAATGTGCGTGTGTGAGTGTAGTGGGATCACCTGTACTGTGACATGAACCCAAGGTCCTGGTTAAGGAGCTCCCAATGGGTAACGAAATGGCTATCAGCCTCTGCTCGGCCACTTTGCGTTGTTGTGCATCCTGAAGTCTGCCTTGGAGGATGGTCACCTGAAGATCAGAGGCCGAACGTCTCAGACCGCTGAAGTGTTCTTTGACTGGGAAGGAACACCTCTATCTGGCAATTATTGTGCCGTTTCCATTCATCCACTGTCATAGCATCTGCTTGGTCTCACCAAAGTATCGTGCCTAGGGGCATCATTGCCTACAGCATGAGGTAGAAAACATTGGCTGAGTCACATGAGTACCTGCTGCGTACATGGTGGGTTGTTCCCACATGTAACAGTAAGATCATGTCAATCCTCTGACATGTCTTGCAGTGGTTGCCATGACAGGATTGTATACTGCCCTGAGGCATGGTACATTGACGAGACCAAGCGGACGCTATGACAAGGGATGAATATACACCATGCAACAATCACCAAACAGGAGTGTTCCCTCCCACTTAGGGAACACTTCAGCAGTCAGGGACACTTGGCTTCAGATCTTTGGGTGACATCCTTCAAGACGGACTTTGGGATATGCAACAATGCAGAGTGGTTGAGCAGAGGCTGATAGCCAAGTTCGATACCCATGAGGATGGCCTCAATCGGAACTTGGTTTCATATCACACTACAGTTGACCTCACCATACGATACACTCTCACACATACAAATTCTTACATACTCACACACACTCTCATACACATGCTCTCTCAGACACACACACACGTACACCCCCCAAGAAGTGCATGCACACACAAACACAACTTTCACAGACACACACACACATAAGGCTATGGGGTGAATTTGCATTTGCAGAATTGTAATTGCAGATACAATCTAATTTGTTCAAAAAGCACACAGTCTACAGGCAATCAATGCAGGCAGTCAATCCATGTAACATTTTTATAAATTCTTACTTTGGAAATAGAATCAGTCTGACTCAAGATTGGGATACAGACAAATTCTAACCCCACGCCTTTGATGCATTGTCTGAGCTGAGATAGAGTCATAGAGTCATAGAGTCATAGAGTCATAGGGACATAGGGACATAGGGACATAGGGACATAGGGACATAGGGTCATAGGGTCAGAGATGTACAGCGCGGAAACAGACCCTTCGGTCCAACTTATCCATGCTGACCAGATATCCCAACCTAATCTTGGCAGCACCGAACCCATATCCCTCCAAACCCTTCCTATTCATATACCCGTCCAGATGCCTCTTAAATGTTGCAATTGTACCAGCCTCCACCACTTTCTCTGGCAGCTCATTCCATAGATGTACCACCCTGACGGTGAAACATTTGCCCCTTAGGTCTCTTTTATATCTTACCCCTCTCACCCTAAACCTATGCCCTCTAGTTCTGGACTCCTCCATCCTAGGGAAAAGATCTTTTCTGTTCATCCAATCCATGCCCCTCATGATTTTATAAACCTCTATAAGGTCACCCCTCAGACACCGGCGCTCCTATAGCTCAACTCCTCCAACCCAGGCAACTTCCTTGTAAATCTTTTCTGAACCCTTTCAAGTTACACAACATCTTTCCAATAGGAAGGAGACCAGAATTACATGTAATATTCCAACAGTGGCCGAACCAAACTCCTGTACAGCTGAAACATGACCTCCCAACTCCTGTACTCAATACTCTGACCAATAAAGGAAAGCATACCAAACGCCCTCTTCACTATCCTACCTACCTGCGACTCTACTTTCAAGGAGCTATGAACCTGCACTCTCTTTGTTCAGCAACACTCCCTAGAACCTTACCATTAAGTGTATAAGTCCTGCTAAGATTTGCTTTCCCAAAATGCAGCATCTCACATTTATCTAAATTAAACTCCATCTGCTACTCTTCAGCCCATTGGCCCATCTGATCAAGATCCTGTTTAATCTGAGGCAACCTTCTTTGCTGTCCACTACAGCTCCAATTTTGATGTCATCTGCAAACTTACTAACTCTACCTCTTATGGTCACATCCAAGTCATTTATATAAATGATGAAAAGTAGTGGACCCAGCACCGATTCCTGTGGCACTGCACTGGGCACAGGCTTCCAGTCTGAAAACAACCCTCTACCATCACCCCCGTCTTCTACCTTCAAGCTAATTCTGTAACCAAATGGCTAGTTCTCCCTGTATTCCATTAGATCTAACCTTGCTCACCAGTCTCCCATGGGAAACCTTGTCGAATTCCTTATTGAAGTCCATATAGATCACATCCATCACTCTGCCCTCTTCAATCCTCTTTGTTGCTTCTTCAATAAACTCAATCTAGTTCATGAGGCATGATTGCACACACACAAAGCCATCACCTTTTTTTTATAAACTCTTAAGTTGTCTCAAGAGTGTGACTTGAAAGAAGTTCTAGAATTTACATATTAATGAACTGAAACCTGCAACCCATTCTAAAAGATGAAAGACATAACAGCAATCTAGGTTTGTTCAATATATCGTATCAGTTGCATGCATGATACTATGATCTTTTGCTATAAGTTCTATGGTGTATGATCCTGCTCCACAGCTGCCTGAAGAAGGAGCAGCACTCTGAAAGCTAGTGCTTCCAAATAAATATGTTGGACCATAACCTGGTGTGGTGTGATTTTTAACTATAACCGTACAAGGCAATGCCCAACTACTGTAAAATTCAATTAGAGTAGATAGTGCTTTATGACCAGTACAGATACAATGGCCAAAGGAGGTCTTTTCACGTTGTAACATTTGGTGAGTCTATGACTCTATCTGACTATCTTTATTGAGATACTATCATCAGTGCACTTGGGCACATCAGTGAAAGCAATAATGATCTAAATTGCACTAGTGATTTATTTCCATGTAATTGGTAACACCACAGTTGAGGATGGAGATTCCTTTTCTTCCTTGTTATTTGATTGTTGATCCTATATTCTTAAGTAGACATGGCAGAGCGCGATAACATTGTACTGTGAGATCCATTTGGCATTATATATTCTGATGTTTTCTTTATTATTATGCCGTCTAATAGCTTCACTAGATTGCTGCCTGGTTTTAAGAATTCCCTAGTCTTACTTCTGACACAATCTTCCAAGTTCCTCATCCTTTCTGATGAAGTAGTAAGCAATGGGTGTCACTCCTCAAATAGTTCTTCCTAAGCTGCTTTTTTTTGAAACCCTCTCCATTGATCAACATTTCACCCTAATATCACTGACAGTGCAAAGTGCCAGATTTTACTTGGTTAGACTCCTGTGAATTATCTTGTATGTGTTAATACATTGAAGGAACTATATAAGTAGTTATTTGTCTTATCCATGCCATTTATATTGAGGTGCCCTCTCCCAATGATAGCACAGAGAAATCACTAGTGCTGAGATACTATTGGCAAGGTACAAATGTGGTCATTGGACCTCTGAGGTAATTGAGAAAAAGCAGAGGCCTTGAGCTCCAGCCTTGATCTGGCGTACTTTTTTTTTATTAACTCATGGATATGGGCAGAAGTCACACACACAAGGTTATATTCCAGAAGGTTTATTTGAAATCACAAGATTTCAGATCACTGCTCCTTCATCAGGTAGAGTGAAGAGAAGCACACAGGCACAAAATTTATAGGCAGAGAGACCAAACGATCATACAAATGGTGAGAGTGGAATGTCAACAGGCTCAATAATAAGTCTCTGTAGGTGATCAAAAGTGTCAGACAGTGTGAGTAAAGTGTCAACAGCTGAACAGCCAGTTAAGGGATCACCTATAATTCAATTAATTAAGGCAGAGAGATAATTACAAAAAATTAAAAATAGGGTGGTGCTGGAAACAAACCAAATGACTGGAATAACATAATAGCTATAAAAGTCGCATGACGAAGGTCTAACCAAAGTAACAAGTAATCAAAAACTGTACAAACTGATTTGACATGACCATGATGATGATGGCCTCACCCATGATCTTGGATTCATGTCACGCTATGCGTGACTCCACCATACTGTTCTTGGACCACATTGGAAGGTCTGGAGGGAGGTAGGGGGAACTAAGAATACTCAAGTGTATGGATACTCCCACAACTTTAAAAGACTGCTCTCCTGCTACACCTACAAAGAGCAGCCTGAAATGAATCCACGTATACAACTGGGTAAGTAACAGGGCGCCAGGTAGATTTACATGCAGACAGATCCCAGGAGGACTATTAGCTTGGACTCCCATGGAGCCAATTTCTGCTAAGCTGCAAGTTATAGGTTTCAGTATCAGTGCAATATGCAGAGCTGTTGTGACCTTTGATGGTGAATATCTTCTCAGCGGCCATTATTGGGAGCACAGGATCTTGACCCAATTCTTCACATGTGAATCTGCCATTTGCAGGCTGATATATTTTTATGAGCCCGAGCAGTATGAAAAATCTCCCTACCTGTCTCAAGAGAAGAGTTCATTCCGATCAACACAACACTTCTAGAAAGATAACATGGATCCAGCACACAGAAGGCCCTATGGGTGAGGGGGTGGACCTAGAATTAATTTAAGATACTGAAGCTGGGCAAGTGGTTAAACTATCAGTGGAGGAGCATTTTGCAGGCAGTGATCACAACGCTGTTAAATTGAAGATCGTTAATAAAAGTCAAAGATGGGCCTGAAATGAAAGTTCTAACCTAGAGGAAGGCCATTTTTAATAAGATCAGATATAATTTTGCCAGAATGGACATGTTTAGATAAATCTGTGTCAGCACAGTGGGATACATCTAAGAAGACAATAGGAAATGTTTCAATAAAGACCAACAAATCCAGCAAACTCTGGACATCAAGGGATACACTGTATTAGATAAAGTGAAAAGGGGAGGCTTCTGGCAGATATTAAGGGCTCGAAACAGCAGAAGCCCGACAGTACAGACTATGGAAGGGGAGCAAAAAAAGGTGCATGAAAGAATAATGGCAATTAAAAGAAATAAAAATCTAAAAATTCTTTTATAGGTCCATTTAGGGTAAAGGATAACAAGGACAAGATTTAGGCCCAATAAAGGCCCTAGATTTAATAAATGGATGCAGATGGAGGACATAGGTAGGGTTCTAAATGAATACTTTGTCTTGGTGTTCACTCATGAGAGGGATGATGTGGGTATCGAAATCAGGGTGAAGAACTGTGATACACTTAAGACAATTAACATAGACAGAGAAAAGATTGCAAGTGATCTGGCAGGCTTAAAAATAGATTTTATCCACCCCTGGAGATTTATCTATCTCCGGCTGTTGAGTGAGGCAGGGGAGGAAATAGCAGGAGCACTGCCAGTAATTTTCAATTCCTTTCTGACCACACAGAGATGTGCCAGAGTACTGGAGTACAGCCAATGCGACACCATTATTCAAGAATGGAACAAAGGATAAAATACAGGTCAGTCACTGTAACCACACTGGTGCGGAAAGTATTGGAAACAAATCTGAGGATTGAATTAATCTGCACTTGGAGCGGCAAGGATTAATCAAGAACAGATGGCAAAGTTTTGTTAAGGGAGGTCCTGGCTGACCAACCTGACTGAACGTTTTGAAGGCATGTCTATTTGGACTTCAGCAAAGCTTTTGATAAGGTTTCACATTCGGATAGCGAAAAGCTCACGGGATCCAAGGAAATTTGGATAATTCGATCCAACATTGGCTGAATGACAGGTGATGACTGAGGGATGCTTTTGAGACAAGAAACCTGTGTCCAGTGGGGCTTCACAGGGATCAGTGTTGCAGCTCTTGATTTCTGTGACATATGTAAACAATTTTGACTTGAATGTGATGGGTTGATGAGTAGGTTCACAGATGATTCAAAAATTGGTGGAGTGGCAAATCGTGAGAATAGTCTTATATATTTCAGGAGATATTCAGGGCTGGTCACGCGGGTTGATCAGTGCCAAATGGAATTCAATCCAGCTAAGCGGGAGGTGATGAACTTGGGCAGAATGAACAAGCCAAGGGTTCCTCTGAGAGGAACCAAGGATCAGAGCGACCTTGGTTTGCATGTCCACCATCCCTTTAAGATAGTGGGACAGATAAAGTGGTTAAGAAGACAGATGGGATGTTTGCCTTTATTTGCTAACACATTGTGTTTATGAGCTGGGAGGTTATACTGGAACTGTATAAAATGTTGGTTAGACCACAGTGAGAGTATTGTGTGCAGTTTTGGGATTCACATTGCAGGAGGTTTGTGATAGCACTGAAGGTGCAGAGAAGCTTTCCCAGAACTGAAAACAACAAATGCTGGAGGTCACAATGGGTCACTCAACATCCATGGTGAGAGAGAGAGAGAGAGAGAGAGGAAGTAAGCTAATGTTTTGAAACTAAATGACTCTCCATCAGCGTCATGATGTTGCATGGACTGGAGAATTTCAGTTTTAAAGAGAGCTTGTATTAAAGCTTGGTTTCCTTGGTGTAGAGAGAACTGAGAAACACATGATTGAGATGTATGACAGGCCATAGGTATGATTGACAGGAAGGTCCTTTTCCTCTTTGTTGGAAAGATCAATGACCTAGAGCGAAGAGGCTGAAGGGTGTCTTCATAAAAGTTCATAAAATCATGAGGGGCATAGATAGGGTAAATAGGCCAGGTCTTGTCTCCAAGGTAGACAAGTCCAAAACCAGACGGCATAGATTTAAGGTGAGAGAGAAAGATTTAAAAGGGATCTAAGGGACAACTTTTTCACACAGGGGTGGTGCATTTATGGAATGAACTGCCAGAGGACATGGTAGAGGCTGGTACAATTACAACACTTAAAAGGCATCTGGATGGGTATGTGAATAAGAAGGGTTTAGAGAGATATGGGCTAAGTGCTGGAATTTAGGATATCTGTTTGGCATGGGAAAGTTAGACCAAAGGGTCTGTTTCAATGCTGTACAGCCCTATGACTCTATGACCATGGAAGTAGCTTCAAGATAAGTGGGTAGAACAAATGGAGGGGATATGAGGGGAAAATAAATCACTCAAAGGGTGGTGGGAGTTCTGAAACTCACTGCCTGGAAGGGTAATCGAGGCAGAAACCCTCACAACATTTAAGAAGTACTTAGGTGTGCATTTGCAATGCCAAAGCATACAAGAAATTATTGGAAAAGGTTGTTTAGAATAGGATTTACTCACTTTTGGAAAAGAATGGACTTAATAGGGATAGCCAGTATGGCTTTGTGCTGGGGAAGTGCTGACTCTCAAGTTTGATTGAGCCTTTGAGAAAGTGATGATGATGATTAATAAAGATGGGTCAGTGGATGTAGTCTACATGGAATTTACTAAAGCTTTGGCAAAGTACCTCATAGTAAATTGGTTCAGATTAAATCACTTGGGATCCACTGTGGTAAACTGGATAAAGATTCGCTTGATCAGAGAAGGCAGAGGTTAGTTGCTGAGGGGTATTTTTCTGACTGTTGGTCTGTGCTCAGTGGTGTTCACAAGGATCAGTACTGGGTCCTCTGTTGTTTGTAATATATATAAATGATTTGGATGAAAATGTAGGTGTCTGATTAGTAAGTTTCAGATTACATAAAATTTGGTGGATTTATGGATAGTGAGGAAGGTTGTTAAAGGATACAACAGGATATAGCCCATTTGGAAAGTTGGGTGGAGAAATGGCAAATAGACTTTAATCTGAAGAAGTGTACGATGATGCATTTTGGGAAGTTAAATGCAAGTGGCAGGGAATAAAGGGAATTAGTTTAGAATGACATCACAGTCAGCACAGATATGGTGGGCTGAAGGGGCTGCTGATGTGCTAGACTGATCTATGTTCTATGTTCTGTGTAACTCTGCCAGTTAGTCTGCTATCAATTTGCTGCATCACACAGAATAATCAGCTACTTTGCTATAATATGTGCTCCTTAATCTTAATGTGTTTTACTATTTTAGTTTTATAACCTAACTAAATAACCTCACCAATGAATTTAATCAATTCCTGATGAGCAATTGATTTTTAGACCATTATTAATATGACATGGTTACAGTGGTGGATAACATCATGCTGTTTCCAAAGTTCATGAGATAACTATACATGACAGTATTTATTAGAACATTCAAGAGTGTTAAAAGCCCAGCTTTCTGTTAAGCAGACAAATCCCTTTGAGAAGGCAGATTTTCTTTCACTTGAGAAATGCAATTTACCAGTTCGTCTGCAAGTTGCTAGCAGGCAAGGGAAGGTTACAAGCATAAAGATACATTATCAAAGTGCCCACAGAATGTTCTAGTATAAAATTGTAACACTACAGACCTTATAACAGATGTTAAAATGTTAAAACAATGTTTAGAGCTTTCATTTCCAGTCTCAGGTGTGTCGGGTGTCAAGCAACAAGCTATTGAGATTTGCTTAGTAATTAGGAACAAAGAACCTAAGAGCCCATATGATGCAAGCAAGTTTGCAAATTAGATCAAAAACCAGTTTCCAAATAGAAGGCAAAGGGTAAAGGTGCAGGGTTGTTTTTGTAATTGGAAGCCTGTGACCAGCTGAGGCCAGTGCTGGGCCTCTTGCTGTTCATTATGTACATTAATGATTTGGAAGTGAATGTGGAAGGTATAATTAGTAGGTTTGTAGATGACACGAAATTTGGGGGTGCTGTTGATAGTGAGGAGGATGGTCTCAGGTTAGTCTGGTATTGATTAAATGGTAGCTTGGACAGAGCAATGGCCAATGTAATTTAGTCCTGATAAGTGAGAGGTGATGCATTTTAGGAGGTCTAATAAAGTAAGGATATATATAATTACTGAAATGTGGGTGCCTACAGACAACTGAGAAACACAGGGATCTTGGCATACAAGTCTATAAGATCCCCGAAGGTACCAGCACAAGCTGATGGGCTGGTGAAGAAGGCATATGAGATGCTTGCCTTCAATAGCTGGGGCATAGAATACAGGAGCGAGGAAGTCTTGTTACAAATTTCTAAAACACTGGTTAGGGGACAAATGGAATATCATGTACAGTTATGGTCACCGCATTATCGGAAGGGAGCAATTGCTCTGGAGGGTGCAGAGGAGATTCACCATAAGGTTGCCTGGAATGAAAAAAACTCAGTTATGAGGAGAGACTTATCATTTTTTGGAACAGAGGAGACTGGGACTGGGAAGGGGTGGAGGGGAATGTGGGGTTTGATTGAGTTATACAAAATTATGAAGAGGCATGGACAAGGTTAGATCATGAGAACCTTTGTCTGAGACCAAAAGGTTAAGTTTAAAGTGGGAAGTAATTAGTTCAGAGGAGATCCAGACAGTAATAGAAATATGAAACACACTGCCTGAGAGGGTGGTGGAGGCAGGTATTCTCACAATATTAAAGAAGCATCTGGACAGGCACGGAAAGTGCCAGGACTTAGAAGACAATAAGCGAAGTCCAGGTAAATGGGAGCAATATAGTTGGTGTTCATTGGATGGCACAGATATGGTAGGTTAAGAGGGCCGTCTTCTGTTCTTTATAATGCTTTGCAGATTACAGAGGAGGAAGTGCTAGATGTCTTGAAATGGTTAAAGGTGGATAAATCCCCACGACCTGATCAGGTGTACCCGAGAACTCTGTGGGAAGCTAGAGAAGTGATTGCTGGGCCTCTTGCTGAGATATTTGTATCATCGATAGTCACAGGTGAGGTGCCGGAAGACTGGAGGTTGGCAAAAATGGTACCACTGTTTAAGAAGGGCAGTAAAGACAAGCCAGGAAACTATAGACCGGTGAGCCTGACCTCATTGGTGGGCAAGTTGTTGGAGGGAATCCTGAGGG
>NC_057713.1:31880404-31895725 GCF_004010195.1 Chiloscyllium plagiosum
TTTGGCAAAACAAATCTTAGCAGGACTTATACACTTAATGGTAAGGTCCTAGGGAGTGTTGCTGAACAAAGAGACCTTGGAGTGCAGGTTCATAGCTCCTTGAAAGTGGAGTCACAGGTAGATAGGATAGTGAAGAAGGCGTTTGGTATGCTTTCCTTTATTGGTCAGAGTATTGAGTACAGGAGTTGGGAGGTCATGTTGCAGCTGCACTGGACAATGGTTAGGCCACTATTGGAATTCTGGTCTCTTTCCTATCGGAAAGATGTTGTGAAACTTGAAAGGATTCAGAAAAGATTTACAAGAATGTTGCCAGGGTTGGAGGATCTGAGCTACAGGGAGAGGCTGAACAAGCTCGGGCTGTTTTCCCTGGAGCATCGGAGGCTGAGGGGTGACCTTATAGAAGTTTACAAAATTATGAGGGGCATGGATAGGATAAATAGACAAAGTCTTTTCCCTGGTGTCGGGGAGTCCAGAACTCGAGGGCATAGGTTTAGGGTGAGAGGGGAAAGATATAAAAGAGACCTAAGGGGCAAATTATTCACGCAGAGGGTGGTATGTGTATGGAATGAGCTGCCAGAGGATGTGGTGGAGGCTGGTACAATTGCAATATTTAAGAGGCATTTGAATGGATGTATGAATCGGAAGGGTTTGGAGGGATATGGGCCGGGTGCTGGCAGGTGGGACTAGATTGGGTTGGGATATCTGGACGGATAGGACCGAAGGGTCTATTTTCATGCTGTACATCTCTATGACTCTAATTAACAAAGAGCTGCAAGATCCCCAAAGATATGGAACTCATTAGGAGATCAATTCAAAGTCACATTAGACTGCAGTATTTATTGACCTGAATTCATGTAGTTTAGACAAATGCCCACAGAATGTATTGATAAGACACAGAAAAATATTCATTTTATGATTTCCAGTGGAGAACTAGCAAATAAAGTTGTTGAGTTAGGATCTCATTCACCTCCATCAAATCTTTCCAAAAATCAAAGAGCTACAAAAAGATGAGTTAGCCTTAAGTGATCCTTGCAAGGTGACAAAAATATAGGTGTTACAAACTCAATGGTTTCCATACTCAGACAAACACCCAAAATGAACAAGACACTCAGAAGATGTGGCTTTCTTCATGCTTCAAGAAGATGCTTGGTTTCAATCAATTTTGCAAGAAATATGGCAGAAATGACCTTCACTGCATCATAAGGTCAGAAACAGGGATGTTCACCAATATTTGTACAATGTTCAACACCATTCATGATCAATCAGATAGTGAAGCAGTCCATGTTCAAAGGCAACAAAATTTGGATAATTTCCGGGCTTGGGCTGACAAAGTGGCAGATAACATTCATGCCACATAAATGCCAGGCAATGACCACCGCCAATAAAACACAATCTAACCACTGCCCCTTGACCTTCAATGGTGTTACCATCACTGAATCCCTCATTATCAATACTCTGGTGGTTATCATTGGTCAGAAACTCAACTGGATTCAACACATAAACTCAATGGCCACAACAGCAATTCAGAGGCTCTGACAACTACAACGAGTAACTCACATCCTGACTCCCAAAGACTGTCCACTATTTACAAGGCATAACTTCAGGAGTGTGATGGAATATTCCCCACTTGCCTGGATGGGTGCTGCTCCAACAACACTTAAAAGACTTGACACAATCCAGGACAAAGCAGTCCACTTGAATGGCACCACACACATAAGCATCTATTCTCTCCACCACCAATGCTCAGTAGCAGCAGTTTGCACTATATAAAATAGAACAGAGAACATTACAGCACAGTACGGACCCTTCAGTCCTCAATGTTGCGCTTACCTGTAGAACCAATCTGAAGCCAACCTAACCTACACTATTCCATTTTCATCCATATGTTTATCCAATGACAATTTCAATGCCCTTAAAGTTGACGAGTCTACTACTGTTGCAGGCAGTGCCTTCAATACCCCTACTACTCTGAGTAAATAAACGACCTCTGACATCTGTCCCATAGCTTTAAATTGAGGGGTGATAGATTTAAGACAGATGTCAGAGGAAGGTTCTTTCCTCAGAGAGTGGTAAGGGTGTGGAATGCCCTGCCTGCCAAAGTAGTTAACTCAGCCACATTAGGGAGATTTAAACAATCCTTGGATAAGCTCATGAATGATGATGGGATAGTGTAGAGGGATGGGCTTAGATTAGTTCACAGGTCGGCGCAACATCGAGGGCCAAAGGGCCTGCACTGCACTGTATTGTTCTATGTTCTATGTTCATCCTGAATCTTACCAAGAATCTTATCACTTGCCCAGTACTCTTTATTCCTGTTGCTCCTTCCAAAGTGAATCACCTCACACTTTTCCACATTAAACTCCAATTGCCACTTCTCAGCCCAGCTCTGCAGCTTATCTATGTCCCTCTGTAATCTGCAACATCCTTCAACACTATCCACAACTCCACCAACTTTAGTGTCATGGGTAAATTTACTAACCCATCCTTCTATGCCCTCATCCAGGTCATTCTTATAAATGACTACACTATCTCATCATCATCCATGTGCTTATCCAAGAATTACTTAAACCTCCGTAATGTGGCTGAGTTAACTACATTGGCAAACAGGGCATTCCATGCCCTTACCATTCACTGTCTTAAATCTATCACCCCTCAGTTTGTAGCTATACCCCTTCGTACAAGCTGATATCATCATCCTAGCAAAAAGACTTTCACTGTCTACCCTATCTAATCCTCTGATCATCTTGTAAGTCTCCATCAAATCCCCTCTTAGCCTTCTTCGCTCCAATGAGAACAGACCCAAGTCTCTCAGCCTTTCCTCATAAGACCTTCCCTCCAGATCAGGCAACATCCTGGTAAATCTCCTCTGCACCTTTTCCAATGCTTCCACATCCTTCCTGTAATGGGGCGACCAGAACTGTACACAATATTCCAAGTGCAGCCACACTAGCATTTTGCATAGTTGCAACATGACATTATGGCTCAAGAACTCAATCCCTCTAACAATAAAACCTAACCCACCGTATGCCTTCTTAACAGCACTATCAACCTGGGTGGTAACTTTCAGGGATCTATGTACATGGACTCCAAGATCCCTCTGCACATCCACACTATCAAGAATCTTTCCATTCACCCAGTATTCTGCCTTCCTGTTATTCTTCCCAAAGTGCATCACCTCACATTTAGCTGCACTGAACTCCACTTGCCACCTCTCAGTCCAATTCTGCAGTTTATCCAAGTTTCCCTGCAACATTCTTCCACACTGTCCACTACTCCACCGACTTTAGTGTCATCTGCAAACTTACTAACCCATCTACCCATGCCTGCGTCCAAGTCATTTATAAAAATGACAAACAGCAGGGGTCCCAAAACAGATCCTTGTGGCACACCACTAGTAACCAGACTCCAGGCTGAATATTTTCCATCAACCACCACTTGCTGTCTTCTTTCAGAAAGCCAGTTTCTAATCCAAACTGCTAAATCACCCTCTATCCCATGCCTCTGCATTTTCTCCAACAGCCTACCATGTGGAACCTTATCAAAGGCTTTACTGAAGTCCATGTACACATGTCAACTGCCCTACCCTCATTCACAATGCTTGGTCACTTTCTCAAAAAACTCAATGAGGTTTGTCAGACATGACATGCCCTTGACGAAACCATGTTGACTATCTCCAATCAAATTGTTGCTTGCTAGATGATTATAAATCCTATCTCTTATAATCCTTTTCAAAACTTTTCCTACAACAGACGCAAGGCTCACTGGTCTATAATTACTTGGGTGATCGCTACTGCCCTTCTTGAACAAGGGCATAACATTTGTAATCCTCCTATCCTCTGGTACTAAACCTGTAGACAATGACGACTCAAAAATCAAAGACAAAGGCTCCAACATCTCCTCCCGAGCTTCCCAGAGAATCTTCAAATAAATCCCATACGGCCCAGGGGACTTGTCTACTTTCACTCTTTCTAGAATTGATATCACCTCTTCCTTACTAACCTCGATCCTTTCTGGTCTAATATCCCGTATCTCATTCTTCTCCTCTACAGTATTCTCCTTTTCCTGAGTGAAATAGAGGAGAAATATTCATTTAGCACCTCGCCTATTTCCACAGGGTCCACACACAACTTCCCACTTCTGTCTTTGACTGGCCCTATTCCTACCCTGGTCATCCTTTTATTCCTCACACACCTATAGAAAGCTTTAGGGTTCTCCTTTATTCTATTTGCTAAAGACTGCTCGTGTCCTCTCTTTGGTCTTCTTAACTCTCTCTTTAAATCCTTCCTAGCTAATCTGTAACTCTCCATCACCTTATCTGAACCATCTCGTCTCATGATCACATAAGCCTCCTTTTTCAGCTTAACAAGCGATGCAATTTCTTTCGTAAACTACGGTTCCCTTACCTTATCACTTCCTCCCTGCCTGACAGGGACATACCTATCAACGACATGCAATATCTGTTCCTTAAACTAGCTCCACATTTCGATTGTCCCCATCCCCTGCATTTTGCTACCCCATTCTATGCATCCTAAGTCTTACCTAATTGCATTATAATTGCCCTTCCCCCATCCATAACTCTTGCCTTTTGTCATGTACCTATCCCTTTCCATTGCTAAACTAAACGTAACTGAATTATGGTCACTCTCTCCAAAGTGCTCACCTACCACTAAATCAAACACCTGGCCAGCTTCATTACTAAGCACCAGATCCAGTGTGGCCTCCCCTCTTGTCGGCCCTTTGACATACTGTGTCAGGGAACCCTCCTGTAACATTGAACAAAAACTGATCCATCCGTTGTACTAGAGATATAGCATTTCCAGTCAATGTTGGGGAAGTTAAAGTCCCCCATAATGACCACCCTGTTCCTTTCACTCCTACCTAGAATTGTTTTGCCAATCTTCTCCTCCACATCCCTGGAATTTTGCGGAGGCCTATAAAAAAACTCCCAGCAGTGTGACCTCTCCTCTCCTGTTTCTAACCTCAGCCCATACCACCTCAGTGGACGAGTCCTCATCAAAAGTTCTTTGAGTCACCGTTATACTATCCTTGACTAACAAGGCCACACCTCCCCCTCTGTTCTTAATGAAAAGGGTGGCACGGTGGCTCAGTGGTTAGCACTGCTGCCTCACAGCACCAGGGACCTGGGTTCAATTCCTGCCTCAGGCAACTGTCTGCGTGGAGTTTGCACATTCTCCCCATGTCTGCGTGGGTTTCCCCCCATTGTCCAAAGATGTGCAGGTCAGGTGAATTGGCCATGCTAAATTGCCCGTAGTGTTAGGTGCATTAGTCAGGGGTAAATGTAGGGGAATGGGTCTGGGTGGGTTGCTCTTTGGAGGGTCGGTGTAGACTTGTTGGGCCGAAACACCTGTTTCCACACTGTAAGGAATCTAATTAAAAAAGTCTAAACCCTGGAACCTGCATCATCCATTCCTCACCCTGCTCTATTCATCTCTCTGAAATGGCTACAACATCGAAGTCCCGGGTACCTATCCATGCTGCAAGCTTACCTACCTTATTTCAGATACTTCTGGCGTTGAAGTAGACACACTTCAAACCAGCGTGTTGTCTGCCAGCACAATCCTGTGACCCTGAAATCTTGTCCCTGCCCTTCCTACTCTCATCCTCCTCTGCACTGGAACTACACCTCAGGTTCCTATCCCTCTGCTGAGCTAGTGTAAGCCCGAATAGCACCAGCAAATTTCCCACCCAGGACATTAGTACCCCTTTGGTTCAAGTGAAGTTCATCCTGTTTGTAGAGGTCCCACCTTCCCCAGAATGTGCCCCAATTATCTATGTACCTGAAACCCTCCCTCCTGTACTATCCCTGCAGCCATGTGTTGAGCTGATATCTCTCCCTATTCCTTGCCACGTTATCACGAGAACACCGCTTTTGTTCTCACTCTCAGCTTCCACCCTAGCTCCCTGAAATCCTGCCTTACATCCTTATCTGGGAGAAAGTGAGGACTGCAGATGCTGGAGATCACAGTAAAGAGTGTGGTGCTAGAAAAGCACAGCCGGTCAGGCAGCATCCGAGGAGTAGGAAAACGACGTTTTGGGTATAAGCCCTTCATCTTTCTACCTATGTCGTTGATACCTATGTGGACCACGACTTGGGGCCGGTCACCCTCTCCCTTCAGGACCCCAAAGACATGATCTGGGACATCACAGTCCCTGGCACCTGGGAGTCAACACACCAACCGTTAGTCTCGTTCGTTTCCAACAAACCTTCTATCCGACCCTCTAGCGATTGAATCCCCAATTGCTAACACCGTCTTCCTTTCCCTGCTTCTCTTCTGTGCAACAGGGACAGACTCTGTGCCAGAGATCTGCACCCCACTGCATGCCCCTGGTAAGTCGTCCTCCCCAACAGTATCCAAATCAGTATACTTGTTTTTCGGGGGAATGACCACTGGGGATTCCTGAATTGACTGTCTTTTCCCCCTTTGAGCAGTTACCCAGTTTTCTTCATGCCTAGGAGTAACTGCTTCCTTGTAACTTTGATGTATCACAGACTCTGCCTCCCGAATGATCCAAAGTTCATCCAGCTCCCACTCTAGTTCCCTAATGCGGTCTTGGAGGAGAAAGTGTTGGGTGCACTTCCTGCAGATGTCGTCCCTCACCTCAAACATTATGCAGGAAGAACATTCCTCTCCCTGCACTGCCATCCCTGCTAGTCCCCTTATCAGAAAGTAAAAAGAAGAAGCTTACCTGAGGTGTTTAAAGTTAGAGAAGGTGGTTGGGTGAGAGGCCCTACAAGGGTAGGGTCTTGGGTTTAGAAAACACTCACTTATATAGCTGAAGGGAAATAAAACAGTCCCTAATTTCCCAGAAACCTCTGCTCTCCGATGTCAGATGCATAGACTGAAATCAGTGACTCACTGCTCCCAACAGGCCCCTGGTCCAAGCTCCCACCCTTCATGCTGCTGCTGCTGCTGAAAAACAGAAATGTTGATGGGCAACATTTCCCATCAACAACTACCCTCTGTCTTCTTTCAGCCAGCCAACTTCTTTCAGCTAGCCAAGAACTCCCTGGCTTCCCAGAGAATCCTAGGATAAATCCCATCCGGCCCAGGGGACCTATCTATTTTCACACTTCCCAGAATTGCTTACACCTCCTCCTTGTGAACCTCAATCCCATCTAATCTAGTAACCTGCATCTCAGTATTCTCCTTGACAATATTACCTTTTTCCAGTGTGAATAATGATAAAAAATATTCATTTAGTGCTTCCCCATCTCTTCAGACTCCACACACAACTTCCCATTACTATCCTTGATTGGCCCTAATCTTTCTCTAGTCATTCTTTTATTCCTGATATACCTATGGGAAGCTTTCGGGTTTTCCTTGATCCTACCTGCTAATGACTTCTCATGTTCCTTCCTGGTCTTAGCTCTCTCTTTAAGTCTTTCCTGGCTAACTTGTAACTCTCAAGTGCCACAACTGAGCCTTCACATCTTATCCTAATATAAGCCTTCTTCTTCCTCTTGACAAGTGATTCAACTTCTTTAGTAAACTACGACTCCCTCATTCAGCCACTTCCTTTCTGCCTGATAGGTATATACTTATCAAGTACGCGGAGTAGTTGTTCCTTGAATAAGCTTCACATTTACATTGTGCCCATCCCCTGTAGATTCCTTCCCCATCCTACGTATCGTAAATCTTGCCTAATTGCATCATAATTGCCTTTCCCCAAGCAATAACTCATACCCTATGTTATATACCTGTCCAAATCCATCGCTAAAGTAAACATAAAATTGTGGTCCCTATCATCAAAGTGCTCACCTACCTCCAAATCTAACACCTGGCCGTGTTCATTACCCAGTACCAAATGTAATGTGGCCTCACCCCTTGTTGGCCTATTTGCATACTGTGTCAGGAAACACTTCTGCACACATTGGACACGAACTATAGTAATTCCAGTCAATATTTGGAAAGTTAAAGTCCCCCATAACAACTGCCCTGTTTCTCTCGTTCCTGTCCAGAATTATCTTTGCTATCCTTTCCTCTACATCTCTGGAACTAATCGGAAGCTGAGACAAAACTCCCATCAGGTGGCCTCTTCTTTCCTATTTCTAATCTCAGCCCATCACATCTCAGTTGACAAGCCCTCAAACATCCTTTCTGCAGCTATAATACTGTCCTTGATTAACAATGCCACACCTTCCCCTTACTAAAACAACTAAATCCAAGAACATGCAACAACCATTCTTGACCCTCCTCTAGCCATGTCTCCGAAATGGCTACAACATAAAAGTCCCAGATACCAACCCATGCTGCAAGTTCACCCACCTAATTCCGGATGCTCCTGGCGTTGAAATAGACACACTTCAAACCACCTTCCTCCTTGCCAATGAACTCTTGAGACCTTGAAACCGTATTTCTGACCTCACTACTCTCAACCATATGGACACTGGAACTACAATTTAGGTTTCCATCCCCCTGCTGAATTAGTTTAAACCCTCCCACATAGCATTAGCAAATATCCCCTCCAAGGATATTGGTACCCCTCTGGTTCAGGTGTAAACCATGCTGTTTGGAGAGGTCCCACCTACCTTAGAATGAGTCCCAATTATCTAGGTATCCAAAACCGTCCCTCCTGCACCATCCTTGTGGCCATGTGTTCAACTCATCTCTCTCCCTGTTCCTCACCTCGCTAACATGTGGCACAGGCAGCAAATCAGAGATAACAACTCTGTTTGTTCTAGCACTAAGCTTCCACCCTACCTTCCTGAATTTCTGCCTTAGATCCCCATCTTTCTTCCTACCTATGTCATTAATACCTATGTGGACGACGACTTGGCCCTGCTCCCCTTCCCCCTCAAGGATCCTGAAAACACAATCAGAGACATCATGAATCCTGGCACCTGGGAGGCAACACACCAACCGTGAGTCTCTCTTGTTCCCACAGAGCCTCCTATCTGTCCCCTAACTATGGAGTCCCCAATGATTTGTGTTCTGCTCATCTCCCCCTTTCTCTTCTGAGCAACAGGGACAGACTCTGTGCCAGAGACCTGTGCCCCATTGCTTACCCAGGGAAGTCATCCCCCCCAACAGTATCCAAAACAGTATATTTGTTATGGAGGGGAACGGCCACAGGGGATCCGTGCACTGCCTGCCAGTTCCCTTTCCGTCCCCTGATAGTAACCCATCTGCCTTTTTCTTGTAACTGAGATGTGACTACCTCCCTGTAACTCCTCTCAATAATCCCCTCAACCTCCCGAATGATCCTAAGTTCATCCAGCTCCAGCTCCAATTCCCTAATGCAGTTTTTAAGGAGCTGGAGTTGGGTGCAGTTCCTGCTTATGAAGTCAGCAGGGACACGAGTGGTGACCCTTACCTCCCACATTCTGCAGGAACATTCAACTGCCCTAACCACCATTCCCACTATTCTAAATTCCCAAAGAGACTGTAGAAAAATAAAGAATTTTTAAAAACTAGTTACCTTACCAATCTGGCGCACAGAACTTTTTTTTTGGTAAGAGGAGGAGGATGAGTAGGAGACACAATCTAAGTAGTGTTTCAGGTATCGCAACCACCCAAATATATTACTTCACTTACTCAGCAGTCCTGTGTCCGCTCCTGCTTGGCGTGCGCTCTGCCTATTCATGAGGTAAGTTTACGTAATTTTAAGTTTACCTTCCCAGCAGGCCCCTGGTCCTCGCTGTCGCCCCTCCAACTGTTGCTGCTATGGGAAAAATGGAGACCGCTGAACAAAAAAAAAAAGAAATTATTGTGAAAGCTTAGTGGAGAGAAATCAGAGTTAACGTTTTGGTTCGAGTGACTCTTCCTCAGAACTGATTTACACCATCAGCAGTTCTTTCGGTTTTCAGTTAGTATTATCTACACAATGCTCTGCAGAAATTCACTAAAGATCCTTAGCCAGCATGTTCCAAACCCACTATCACTTCCATGCAGAAGGACAAGGGCTGTGCATAAAAGGAAACATCGCTCACCTGCAAGTTTCTCTCCAAGCCATTCACCATCTGACTTGGAAATATATTGTCATCCGGGTCAAATTCCTGGAATTCCTCCTCTAATGGCATTGTGAGTACACCATATAGTGGACGGCAGCAGTTAGAGAAGGCAGCTCACCACCAACTTCCCAAGGGCAACTATGGATGTGCAAAATATGCTGGCCAGCAGCATGCATGACATCACACAAATGAATCTTTAAGAAAACGCTAATGGCATGAAAAATGCACAACAGCAAAGGCTGATAAAGCTGCAAGAGTTGTGTCTCAACCCAATCAGACCATGTACAAAGAGTACCTTCAAGCTACAATAAAGACAATCTAGTATCTTACCAGAGGCAAATACACTAAGTAATTGACAAACTAGAGTATGATGGCATACACATGGCGAAGAGTGGTGAATATGTGTTTGACACTGTCGGTCCCATGGAAAACATCAATGTCATCACACCACCTGAACTGTTTGCAAAAAGTCAAATTATATGTCCTCGGAAACCTGGTGAATATTCATTATTGACTATGATTAATACAGGAGCAAGTATCAATATGCTGCCCTACAAACTCTAAAAGAAACTGTACCCAGAGATTTGGACAACCAAAGCAAAAAGCTGAAAAATTTACAGGATACAATGATCTACTAGTTCCATGTGGAGGATCAGTCGTGCAAGTACAAAAGCAGTCAATCTGTCTGAATGCTGTCGATATTCTATACAGGTCCCGTAAATGTAGGGTTATCATGTTGTGACATCACAATAGTCACAATCCATGGAATCAATCAAACATCAAACAAAAAATCAAGTTCAGGAAATTCACTGATCACTTCAATGATTTAACATCAAAATACCCAGGACATTTGATAAAATTGACAATTTCAAGCAATCTAAAATGTTGTAGTTGAAGGAGAAAGCAAACCCAATGACACATCATTAGTGCTGTGTCAATTTAAGAGACAAATTAAGGATTGAACTGTAGCAATAGAGCAAGATAGAATCATCAAAAGAGCAAGGGAACACGCTCAAAATCATTTGTCAGAAAGAAAGATGGATCTTTGACAGCATGCCTTGATACATGATAACTAAACACAGTTTTGGAAAGAATCCCTCACAAAATACTTATTTTATAAGAGCCAAATCAGCGTTCTGGAGGAAAATTCTTTTTGAAGCGTAATGCCAAACTGATCAGCAAAGGAGTCCCAAGAACTCACTAACTCCTGTACTCTTTTTTGAAACATTTTCAATGACTTCCCTTCAGACTGTGTGTGAACCAGGATTTCTTTCAAGCTAACACAGACTGCATTGCATCCACAGCACCAGATCCACTACAGCTGTATCTCTGATGACATTGCTGTGACAGGAAGAACAATGCAAGAATATGACCACAATCTTCATTTATTGATGGAACCAGCATGTAATGAAAGATTAACACTCAGTAGTCAGAAATGTCACATCAAAGTGTCACAGATCAATTTTTCAGTTCTATTTATTGCTGTGTGGGCATTCATCCTGACCTCAATAAACTAAGAGACAAAAAAAGCCATGCCAAATCCTCAGGACAAGGACAATCTTCACAAATATCATTTTTGCTTCCCAATTTCACTCAAAAAGGAAATAATATCTTTTGTTTTTGGAGTCATGATGTAGAGATGATTTGGCAAAAACTATTGATAAGTGAACTACCAAGTCTATAAGATAATGTCTCCTGATAAAGCTCCAAGGTTATGACTGTGAGATTAGATACAAGCCAGGTAACCTGATGATCACATTGGATACACTGAGGAGGCTACCTGACCCAGTGAAAACAGAAGACATACACTGGAGCTTCAAACTGATGTTACTGACTCCAAACTGACCTGACATCATTTGTACAACACAAAATTCCAGCAGCCGCAAGAAGTAAAAGCAAAATATTCCATGCTATGGAAACTGGGGGAAAAAAAACATCTTTGAAGGATAACCTGGCTCAGTTCAGCATGTCCACAACACACAAGACCATATTTGCATTATTGCACTGAACTAAGTGTCACCCAATGAGTATTATTTACAGGAAAGCAGACTATCATATCAGATCCTTTGCAATCTGATATGTTTTAATAACTCACACACAGGCATAGATCGGATGAGAAAACTCTCAAGAGAGCTATCTTTGTAACAGCAATGACATGAAAACTCTACAAAGAACTACAAGGCATGTCAAGAGGAATCATCAAGTGAGCCAAAGAACCATTGATACTGCATGACGTTCCTGCCATGATCTGTCCAAATGCATCGAACAATTTTCATGCCCATGTAAATTATTACATTGTTATCATGGACTAATTTACCAAATACCCGATCATTTGTCAATTGCAGAACTTGGAAAGTACAACCATCGAGTACATGCTAAACTCTGTTTATAGTATGTTCAGCAACCCCAGTGAGATCCGTGAAGACGGTGATCCACAACATTTTGGGAAGCCATTCCAAGACATGGTGTTAAATGGCGTACAGATTACTTCCTCTCCACATTATTCCAGGCTCAAGGGTCCAGGAGAACGCAGACAAAAATCTAATCCTCACCTGGAGTTAGACCAAGTGAAATCTATCCATTACAATGGCACATTTGAGAGCACCGTGTCTGCATTCGATCACTGGCAGGGCTCACATTTGGCAGGTCAGTGTGTGTAAATTTACTGACCTGTACTCAAAGTGCACTTTTGGAAACTTGACAGAGTAAAATTGATAATACAAGTTTGCTAAAATTGCAATTATAGGACAAGTTCACATTCAGATCTCACAGAAAGATACATGATAATGAACCAAGGTGATAAAAATGTGCTCAGAATCAAGATCCTCTCAGGCCCACACACATAGTATCATGGTGAAATGAAAGTAAAGGTAAATCATATCTATTACAATTTCTCAAACACCTCCCTGTCCTGTTGCATTAGACATAAACAAGAATGACAGGACAATACCAATGATAAGTGTTGGAAATCAATGGCACCTCCATACAAAGACCACCATAACCAGATTTGGACATGTCATCAAATTACCTGTATGTATTACCTGTAGGCTTACTTGTTATTGGAAATAGCTATACTTACCTTTGGAAAAGGAAATGGATGAAGCACTCCCTGTGCTGCGCATATCCAATGTTGTGACTTTGCCTGTCAATGAGTCTGCTGTGGGTTTATTAAAGCTCACACAAGCTGCTTTCATATGGTCTAATGTGTTTTACTGATTTAAATATATCAATCCATGGAATTAATCAATCACAGGCAAGCAGCTAATTAGTAGATCATTACCATTAATACGAAATGTCTTGCTTTGATATAGGGCATGCAAACTTCATGTTTCCTTTACCTTTATTCATTCATGGGATGTGAACATCGCTGGCCAGGTCAATATTTGTTACCAACACACAACTGACTATGAGGAAGGAACTGCTTTCCTGAACCAATACTATCAACCTGGTCTTGGCAAGACCTCATAAGTCCTATCATGTAGGTAACTCCAAGATTTTGATTCAATGAAGGAGCATCATCATTCCACTCTGGACCCTGCATGATTTGGGGAGGGATCGTGCAGTTGGTAACATTCCCATGCAGATGCTGGCTTGTCCATTGAGGTAATAAAGATCACTGACTTGAAAGCTATAGCTGAGATACACTTGATGAGTTTCTGCAGTGTATCTTGCAGATGGTACACACAGCCACAATGTACTGGTGGTAGGAAGAGCGAATGTTGAGGTGGCTGTGGCGAATAGGTCCTCAATCAAGTGGTTGGCCATATGTTGGATGGCATCAGGTTTCTTTTTGGAAATGCAGATCCAAGATAAGCAGAGTGAAAAAAAATTCCAACATACTCCTGATCGAATCCATTAACAGGTGGAAGAGCTTTGGGAACCAGGAGGTGAGGTACTCACCACAGAAAATCCAGCTTCTGACAGGATCTTGTAGCCATTGTACTTATAGGATTCATCCAGTTTAGGTTCTTCTCAGCTGGGTATTAAGAGTGGGGGGTTTAGAGATGATATTGCTATTGACTATCAAGGGGCAACGGTCAGACTCTACATTGTTGAATATTTTCATTGTAAAGCACATGTGCAACTAGATGTTACTTCCCAGTCGTCACCCAATCTGGATACTGTCCAGGTCTTGCTGAATATGGACACTGACTGCTTCATTACCTGAGGAGTTGTGAATAGTGCTGAACATTGCGCACTTATCAGCAAATGTCCCCATTTCTGACCTTGTGATGGAAGGAAGATCAGCTGAAGTAGCTGAAGATGGTTGGGTCTAGGAGACCATCTGAGAAATACTTGTAATGATGGACTTAGGTAATTAGCCTCCAACAATCACAACCATCTTGTTCTGTTCTACCTGTGATTTCAGCCATTTGGGAGCATTTCCCCTCCAATTCCTCTTGATTTCAATTTCACTGGGGCTCCCTGATGCTATATTTGGTTAAATACTACCTCAATGTCAAGGCAGTCTTATCACTCTTATCTGACCTTTGGAATTCACCTCTTTTAACCTTGTTTAGACAAAGGCTGATGCCAAATGGCCCAGGTGAAGTATAAACTGATTGTTGTTATTAATGAGTGGATGCTACTTGATGGCACTGTTGACAACACTTTCCATTACCTTGCTGATGAGAGTAGACTGATAGGATGCTGTGCTTTGTGTACAAGATACACCTTTGCAATATGTCACTTTGTTTGGTAAAGTCAGCATTTTAGCTGTACTGCCACAGCTTGACTAAAGGAAAAGCTAGTTCTGGCGTACACTTCTTTAGCTCTCCAGCAGAGGTGGTATCAAATTCTTCATCCTTGTCTCTTGCATTCATATGTTGGGCTCTGTTATCTTGGGAATGTTCACGGAACTTGAATCTCTCATTAGTTTCACATCTGATTATGGCCGGACTGCCATGCTTTGACCTGATAGGTCAAATCTGATAGGTTTCTAAATTCTTGGAAGAGCAGGGTCGGATTAGAACAAGTCAACATGGATTTAGTAAGGGGAGGTCGTGCCTGACAAACCTGTTGGAATTCTTTGAAGAGGTGACAAGTAGGTTAGACCAGTGGATGTAGTCCATCTAGACTTCCAAAAGGCTCAAAGTTTGTGTGAAGGTTTGTAGCTCGGGTGCTCGTTGTTGTGGTTCTGTTCGCCGAGCTGGAAGTTTTTGTTGCAAACGTTTCATCCCCTGGCTAGGCGACATCATCAGTGCTTGGGAGCCTCCTGCGAAGCACTTCTTTGATGTTTCCTCCGGTGTTTATAGTGGTCTGTCCCTGCCGCTTCGCAGGAGGCTCCCAAGCACTGATGATCTCGCCTAGCCAGGGGACGAAACGTTTCCAACAAAAACTTCCAGCTC
>NC_057713.1:31896662-31898309 GCF_004010195.1 Chiloscyllium plagiosum
AAATTCTTGATGTCACAAGGAATTAAGGGCTACGGGGAGAATGCGGGTAAGTGGAGTTGAAATGCCCATCAGCCATGATCGAATGGCGGAGTGGACTCGATGGGCCGAATGGCCTTACTTCCACTCCTATGTCTTATGGTCTTATGGTTTTATGGTTTTGCTTTGTCTATAGTATGCTATTTTCATTGTTTCACTTGTAGTGCTGTGGCTTCCACTGAGCTGACCCCACATTCTGCGCATGACTTTTGCTGCTTCTGGCATGCTCTCACACACTCTTTGTTGAACTGGGATGGATCTCCTGGCTTGGTAGTAATGGTAGAGTGAGGAATATGCCAGATCATCAAGTTACAGATTGTAGCTGAATACAATTCAGCTGTTGCCCACAGTGAATGCCCAGTTTTGAATTCCTAGATCTGTTCTGAATCTATCCCATTTAGTACAAAGGACCGAAGGCATCAATGTGAAGACAGTATTTATTCTTCAGGAGCACTGCGACATTCTCACTCTGAATAAAACTGTCATGGGCATACGCATCGGTAATAGGTGGCGAGGAGACAATGGATTAAAATAGGTTTTCCCAGGATGGCAGATTTAGCCAGGTCAGTTCGTAGAGATGCTATTGAGTCATTCTTGATCCTGGATATTGATATCCCCACCCAGAGTACATTCTATGTCATTGTTACACTATGCTTCTTCCAAATGGCATTGTATGCAATCAGCCGGAAACTTCCTTGTCCATGTTTAACCTCATACCATAAAAATATCTTGGGATCCAAGTACATGTTGAATACTCCTCCTGACTGTACACTATGGTGCTTTCATCACTAGAAGAGGAAATTCTCAGAGACAATAATACAGGAGTCTGAGACATTGAATGCTACTTCATTAGTCTGTGGGGAAGTTCTCCCAATTTTGGCACATGTCCCTAGATCACAGAGAAGAAGACTTTACATGGTCAACTTGGTATGCAACATATTTATTATGTCCAGTATCTTAATCAATTCTGGTTAGTTAGTCCAATTTTATTCTCATCTGATTGTTTTACCACAGTCATAGAGATGTACAGCATGGAAACAGACTCTTCGGTCCAATCCGTACATGCCGACCAGAAATCCCAATCCAATCTAGTCCCACCTGCCAACACCCAACCCATATCCCTCCAAACCCTTCCTATTCCTATACCCATCCAAATGCCTCTTAAATGTTACAATTGTACCAGCCTCCACCACATCCTCTGGCAGCTCACTCCATACAGGTACTACCCTCTGTGTGAAAACGTTGCCCCTGAGGTCTCTTTTATATCTTTCCCCTCTCACCCCAAACTTATGCCCTCTAGTTCTGGACTTCCCAAACTCAGGGAAAAGACTTTGTCTATTTATCCTATCCATGCCCCTTATAATTTTGTAAATCTCTATAAGGTCACCCCTCAGCCTCCGACACTCCAGGGAAAACAGCACCAGCCTGTTCAGCCTCTCCCTGTAGTTCAGATCCTCCAACCCTGGCAACATCCTTGTAAATCTTTTCTGAACCCTTTCAAGTTTCACAACATCTTTCCGATAGGAAGGAGACCAGAATTGCACGCAATATTCCAACAGTGGCCTAACCAATGTCCTGTACAGCCGCAACATGACCTCCCAACTCCTGTAC
>NC_057713.1:31898832-31901748 GCF_004010195.1 Chiloscyllium plagiosum
TCCCTCAGGATTCCCTCCAACAACTTGCCCACCACTGAGGTCAGGCTCACCAGTCTATAGTTCCCTGGCTTGTCTTTACCGCCTTTCTTAAAGAGTAGCACCACGTTTGCCAACCTCCAGTCTTCCAGCACCTCACCTGTGACTATCGATAATACAAATATCTCAGCAAGAGGCCCAGCAATCACTTCTCTAGCTTCCCACAGAGTTCTCGGGTACACCTGATCAGGTCATGGGGATTTATCCACCTTTAACTGTTTTAAGACACCCAGCACTTCCTCCTCTGTAATCTGGACATTTTGCAAGATGTTACCATTTATTTCCCTACAGTCTATATCTTCCATATCCTTTTCCACAGTAAATACTGATGTTGCTACTACTGATCCTAAACTATGACAAAGGCATACAAAGGTACAAAGGGGACAACAAAAATGCTACTTACTTGAATTACATTTAAGTGTACTTGATAAAAATAACAAGAAAAACCTGGAATTTAAACAGCCAGCATTAAAAACATGACGGCATTGGCTCAGCAGGGGGGCCCGTGTCTGTGAAGAAAACACCATTTAAAACTAATCTTCACAACTTAAAACAATTCTTCACTATTAAAGTAAAGGTACATTCTAACTAGAACAAGGGTTTGAGGTTTCTGGGGAAAAAGGTCAAACTTGCATGAAGAATTTTTAATAATGTAATATTACAATTTAAATGGTGCTTTCAATGCAACACAATGTCAATTCTCGTGCTTCTCGGATGTTGCCTGACCGGCTGTGCTTTTCCAGCACCACACTCTTCGACTCTGATCTCCAGCATCTGCAGTGCTCACTTTCTCCCAGATAAGGGAGAAAGCTCAATGATTAGATTTTCTCACCCATATTTGATTTGGGACTCCATGGCATCTGAAGTCAATGTTAAAGACTCCATAATCATTACTTAGGACTCCGAAGCCAGTATGTTCATGACAATGTACATTACTGTGTTGCTGCCTCCAGTGGATTTGTTCTGCTGATGGAACAAGACATATACAGAGATGCTGATGGAGAGGTTTAGGATGTTATCTGTAAGGTAGATCTTGCTGTGTACATTTATATGAGGCTGTTGCTCAACTAGTATTTGGGACAGCTCTTCCAATTTGGGTTCAAGCTCCCAGATATTAGTAAAGATGGCTATGCACGACCAACAAGCTTGCTTATGCCATTGTCATTTCTAGTGCCCAAGTCGTTGCCAGGAGACCCATTGCATTTGATTCCTTTTCAGTTTTAGTTTTTCCATAGCAATTTTGTACAACTGCGAGACCATTTCAGAGAGCAGTTAAGAGTTAAACATATTACTACGAGTTGGAGTCACATGCAGACCAGATGAGGTAATTGCAGTAATGGGAGCAATTTAATTCCTTCAGCTTCCTCTGGCAGTCAAGCGGATCATAACTGATCCGATTGTAACTTTCAGATTCTTATTGCTTTCTTGTGTTTCATTACCAATAATCTATCAATATCTGCCTTCACAATATGCAAAGATTTAGCTTTCACAGATTTTTGATGAATTGGTATTCAAAGACTCACGACCCTCTGAGTGAAAGGAATTCTTATAACCTCTATCTCAAATGGGTAACACCTTAGTTTTTGACAGTCACCCCTGGTTTTTGGTTCTCCCATTACAGGAAATATTGTTCCCACAACCAACCTATCAAGCCCCGTCAAGATCTTTGATGTTTCAATCAAGTCACCTTTAATTCTTCCAAACTCTAACATTTCCAAGACTATTCAGTCCAATCTTTCTTCATAAGACAATCCACCATTCCACGATTTAGACATGAAAACTTCTCGTGGACTGCTTCCAACGCATTTATATCATATAGAACATAGAAATAGAAAAATACCGCGCAGTACAGGCCCTTTTGCCCTCGATGTTGCGCCAATCCAAGCCCACCTAACTTACACTAGCCCACTATCCTCCATATTCTGGATTAGTGGTGCTGGAAGAGCACAGCAGTTCAGGCAGCATCCGAGGACAGGCAAAATCCGAGGACAGGCAAAATCAACGTTTCGGGCAAAAGCCCTTCCTGATGAAGGGCACCACTAATCCAGAATCTGGTTTCCAGCATCTGCAGTCATTGTTTTTACCTCACTATCCTCCATATGCCTATCCAATGCCCGTTTAAATGCCCATAAAGAGGGAGAGTCCACCACTGCTACTGGCAGGGCATTCCATGAACTCACGACTCGCTGAGTAAAGAACCTACCCCTAACATCTGTCCTATACCTACCACCCCTTAATTTAAAGCTATGCCCCCTCATAATAGCTGACTCCATACGTGGAAAAAGATTCTCACTGTCAACCCTATCTAAACCCCTAATCATCAAGTCACCCCTAAACCTTCTTTACACCATTGAAAACAACCCCAAGTGCCTCAGCCTGTCCTCATATGTTCTTTCTACCATACCAGGAAACATACTGGTAAACCTCCTCTGCACCCGTTCCAGTGCCCCCACATCCTTCCTATAGTATGGCGACCAAAACTGCACACAATACTCCAGATGCGGCCACACCAGAGTCTTAGACAACTGCAACATGACTTTGCTACTTCCCCATCAATGGAATTAGTTAATCAGAGGTAAGCACGTAAATGCAATTCTTCTATCTCTGATTAACTACAGTGGCGGCACAGTGGCTCAGTGGTTAGTACTGCTACCTCACAGCGCTAAGGAACTGGGTTCGATTCCTGCCTCTGGAAAGTGTGTAGTGTTTGCACATTCTCCATGTTTAGATTAGATTAGATTACTTACAGTGTGGACCATATTTGGAGCATTATGCACAATTTATTTTTAGATTAGATTACATTGCAGTGTGGAAACAGGCCCTTCAGCCCAACAAGTCCACACCGCCCCGCCGAAGCGCAACCCACCCATACCCCTACAT